>NC_090767.1:45077029-45084529 GCF_036898095.1 Palaemon carinicauda
TATATATATATATATATATATATATATATATATATATATATATACATATATATATATATATATATATATATATATATAATATATATATATATATATATATATATATATATATATATATATATATACTATTGGAAAATATCTCATCAAGATGAACCGATAAGCATTTAGGAAGGATGATCAAAATTGCTGGAATAACAAATACCTTTCACGTGTTCCAGTTCATGATGAAATACTGGACAAAAAAGGCTTCACCATGAGCGTATATTGCAATCAAATATTATGCCTCAAATGATCTAATAAGAGTATAGTCATTAGGGTAAGAAATATACAGTGATAAATTAATTTACTCTAAATATTAGAAGTATTACCTTGAAAATAAGTTTTCTGATTCCCTTGTTCCTGCTGCACATCTGAAAATAAAAATGTCTCAAAATACTGGTGTGTGTCTTAAGTAATAAAAATGCAATAGTTACTTTAAAGTCTAAAAACAAAAAAATAGAGCGTAGCTGATGAAAGACAACTCTTATATATGATATGACGCTTTTTAATTTCATTCAACTGTGTCAAAATGAAATACAAATACTGTATATGCAACGAAAGCTCTTGAATATCCTTCAAAAAGTGTGAAAACTATTGAATGTGCAATTAAGGCTTTTGAATAACATTCAGGAATGTCAAGACTGAAACAACACTGCATATTCCATGAATAATTGTGTTTGTTATTTCAAGATTATCTCAAAGAAAAACAACTGTTGTGTAAATATCTTTCAATAGTATGAAAATAAGACAACGACTGGATATGCAATGATGGCTCTTTAACCACACATAAGTCATCATATAATCATCTTTTTGGGTGTAAAGTGAAGACATAGAGACAAAGGAAATTAAAAGATTTGGAAAAAATCTATTGGAAAGATTACCTTGAAGATTATTTTCAAGACGTTGAAGTTTCTCCTGCATATCTGAAAATATGAAAAAAAAATATTTTTCAAATGTCTGCATAAATAAAAAAAAAATCAATATTCTAATAACTTTGCAATTAGGGATATTGTTCCAAACTATGATACATTTCTGCTTATGCGATGTAGTTCATCAGTTGAAGATTATTATTTACTCTAATTATTAGTTGCTGGATTGACAGATTAAATAAAAACTAAAAATCATAATAGTCCAGAAGAGACTTACTCGTCATGCCCTGAAAGGAAAGTGCAGATTTGATCAATCATTTTGAGTGAAGAGAATAAGAATTAGAGGGAAACACATATATATAAATAAATTCTATCTCTAAATGAGGATTTCAAATCTATCAAAAGAGAAACAAGAAGAAGACGAAAAGAGCTTATTCGTGAATGTCAAGGAAAAAGAGAACGTAGTATATGCAATGAAAATACAACTATTTCAAACGTAGTTTAGGCTCTTGAACATAATTGGTGCACAACAAGAAGTCACAGGACACAAATTCTTTTCCATAGGGAATTTTCATGAACATAGAAGGCCTTATTCTTTCTCATCCTTTTATCTACCTCATTCCCCTTTCACCACTTACCCAATCCCTCAAACTTGTATTCTCAGTCTATGACTATTTGTCTATCTAATGACCTTATATTATAATAGTGGCATAAATGTCGTAAAAAAGATATATTTATATCTATATCTATATCTATATCTATATATATATATATATATATATATATATATATATATATATATATATATATATATATATATATATATATAACTATATATTTATATATATATATATATATATATATATATATATATATATATATATATATATACATATTTATATATATATATATATATATATATATATATATATATATATATATATATATATATATTAATACACACACACACACATATATATATATATATACATATAAATATATATATATATATATATATATATATATATATATATATATATATATATATATATCACTGTCCCCATGAGCTAGTGATGAGAGTTCTGATGGTTCCTATAGGCCTACCTTCTGAGCAAGCTTCAGCAATGACCTGACCTTTCCAAGACCTAGTGCTGACTATATAATATACGACTGATCACTAAGTCATTGTTCTCACCTTCACCTTTTCCAACTTTAAGCAATCAAGAAAATATGATGTGAATGCAGTGCAATAATGATTAGGACACTCACAGTACACTACCACCACCTCAGTTGGGAAAATATTAAGAGGCAAACATGGATATACATAAGAGAAATAAAATAAAATAAAATCTTATTTTTTGCTGGCGAGTAGAATCTCTCTTATGCCAACATATACAAAAATAAATAGGGAGTTCTAGATATCTCTATGCATGTATATGAGTATATGATTGGGAATATCATTCAACTATGTAATTATTGCGTTAGGTCAAAATCTTGTATCATACTATATAGTATTTATACTTTTAAAAAGGAAAGTCTGATGTTAGAATTAACTCAATGTAATATGTGCATCATAAATTATATTTGTGGGTTATTAACATAGAAACAGAAATTATATCCTAAAATAAGCAAAAAGGCTATATAAAGTAACCTTGAAAGCCTTATTCACGACAGAGTGAGGTATGATCTATAGGAGCAAGATTACCCAAACCTTATCTCACTAAAGAGGAAGCATCATCTCCACGCCAAACTCTTAGCAACAGTTGCAATCTCTCTAAAGACACATCCTCATAATATTTTCCCCCATACACTGAGAATCATTAGATGTTGTTCTTGGTAACGAGGAACTACTTGTGTAAACATAGTTTAAAATAGTTCAGTTTTAAGTCTAGGCAGTGAGTAATGATAAAACAGTAACAGATAATATTATCTAAATCTAAGATAAGTAATTACTTGGACTGTTGATTCTGCTAAATATACATTTACTCGGTCGAGATCTCTGAAATAGTATTCATCAAACACAGATCTCCCATTAAGGGGTATGAGTGATTGACAAATAAATACACTTTTTAAAAGCAAACTACAGATCATAGGATTACAACTTGAAAGTAAAAGGCCAACACTTTGGTTAGATTCCCTGCAATAATACTTAGAAAAGATCCACTAACTCCTCTCTGGTGAACTTTGTACACAAGAGTTACATGATTCATATGATCAAAGGCAGCACAAAAATTCTGACAACAATCAATGAAAAATCATAAATAAAGCCCTGATAGAGAGGGGGGAAGATAATTAGCTGGCGAGGTGGAGGGAAGGATGCTATAGAAATATCAATTCTTTAAGTGTATATAAACTGACCTTGTGCCAAAGAGATGACTCCAGATATCTCCTCGTGAACATAAGACTTGATCTCTTCATTTGCTGGAAAGAAGAAAATAATCCCTTGAACAACATATTGTAAGTTTGCTATCTTCTTTCATTGATCAATGAAGAACACAAAGATATGACTCCACTCCACCATGTGATTAAGAAACCAAATGAAAAAGAACAAAATCTGCAAATATATTGATGATATTAATCATACAAGTGATGGTCAATATATCATGTTGCAATTCCTATCTTCTTTGAACTATATCTTTTCAAGAATCACAATCACTAACTAAAGAGAACTTACCTGCTGCTGATACATTAGTCAAGTGTTCCAAGACTTCCCTTCTGAGAAGCTGTCCGGTCTCTTGGCTGAGCCCTAAAGTAGAGAAGGAGATTATATACAAGATCTTCTTAGCAGAGAAAGAGGATTCAGGGGATGGAGAGAATTGTTATTATAAATTGATTCAAAATTTTATCCGTGGAAATAAGCTTCTTATTAAAAGTTAGTCCAGATTTTATGATAATAATTATTCAGAAAAGAGAACAGAATTAATTCAGATGTGTTCTCTCTATGTAATCGGTACTTATTGATTCCTATGTGGATTAAAAAGTATTTCTTATAGTCAAAATAACTTTCTGAAGATCTTCCTCTCTAACATTTTCTGTTTTACTGCATTTCTGTGAACGTTCAAAATTCTAAACAATTAAAAAGTCATCTGTCTTAATGACAAATTACTGATACACCTGAGGAAAAGACAACAAAATGCTGATTATAATATCAGAATTCTATTATTTATTCTAAAAGTTGATGATCTCCACGATAAAGATAACCAAAGAAGGATTAAACCTTCATATTCTAGATTATTCTAAAAATATCTCATCCAGATAAAAAGATACGAATATTAGAAGGATGAACCAAAATGTTAGAATATCAAGTACCTTTCACGTGTTCCAGTTCATGATGGAGTTCTGGAAAAAAAAAATAGTGTTACCTTGAGCGTATATTTCAATCAAATATTGTACTTCAAATTATCTAATACGAGTTTAGTCATTAGGGTAAGAAATATACAATGATAAATCAATTTACTCTAAATATTTGGAAAATTACCTTGAAAATTAGTTTTCTGATTCCCAAGCTCCTGCTGTACATCTGAAAATAAAAATGTCTTAAAATAATGGTCTGTGTTTTGAAGAATAAAAATGCAATAAATACTCCCAAGTCTAAAAAATTAGAGCGTAGCTGATGAAATACAACTCTTATATATGGTATGACGTTTTTAATTCTCATTCAACTGTGTCAAAATAAAGTAAAAAAAAAAAAAGAGTATATGCAACGAAAGCTCTTGAATAGCCTTCAAAAATGTGAAAACCAAAGACAACTATTGAATGTGCACTTAAGGCTCTTGAATAGCATAGAGGAGTGTCAATACTAAAACAATACTGCATATTCAATGAATAATAGTGTTTGCTATTTCAAGATTTTCTCAAAGAAAAACAACTGTTGTTCATGTACGTAGAGGTTCTTAAATCTCCGTCAGTAGAATCAGAGCCAAGCAAAACTACTGGAAAAGAAATGGAGGGTCTCAAATCTCAATGAAGTTTCAAGAAGAGAGATAACCATTTTATGCAAATATGGCTCCTAAATTCATTTCAAGAGTGTCAAGATAAAATATTATAGCTTTGTATTCATTGAAAGATATCAAATCATAAAAAAAATGTAAGTGTAAGTGACAGCTACTCTATACACAATGTAGGATCGCCAATTTCCTAGATTTCTAAGAAAAAGGATACCACTTCACTAGCATTGTAGGGTGTTATCATTACAATTGTTTTGGTAATCACTGGCTATAGAGCCTACTGAATTATAGTGTGGGGATAGAGGTTACATCCAGCTTCATTAGGAGTCCATCACTGTCCTCACTATTAGTGCTGTTTCAAGTGGCATTCTATTTTGCACAAGTCCTGGGGCTACAATCGGCGCCTACCTTCTCTTGATTCCTTTTCAATGACTTAGGTTGGTTCCTATTGCTTCTATCCTTTTAAGGACAATTTCTAAATGCATTAAACATAGCCATCTGAATTCAATTCATAAGTTTTGGTCATTTCTTATTTTTTTCTCTCCCTATATATAACAGTCTTGAGTCTCGCATTACTGCGACTTCTATGAGGGATACTCTTTTTTCGTTGTCTTGCATCACTGTGTCCGTCTTTATATTGCAGCTCCAGACTAATTTTCTACCACAGCTTGAGTTGCATATTCGTACCATTGTCTGCTGCATTGTATTTCATATTCTTACAGACTCCAATGGAGAGTGTTAGATACTGTATTATATTATTCATTATGTTGTTGTTGAAATAGTACTTAAATTCATTGGCGATGTGGTTACTGGCTTCCTATTTTGCCATACATTTCATACACTTTAACGAGGTGTTATTTCCGTCTGTAGCATTTTTCCTCTTTTCTCATTATATTCTTCTACATCTTCATCCTGTTTCATCTCACTTCTATTATTATTTCAGATATTCAGATAACTCTGTAATTCAGGATATTATTATACATCTGTTATGTAGTCTATCAATTGACGATTAATATCTAATATAATTGGATTGCTGGATTGACAATTGAAATAAAAGCTATATATATATATATATATATATATATATATATATATATATATATATATATATATATACATGTGTGTGTGTGTGTGTGTGTGTGTATGTGTCATAGGAGTATGAAACCTTGGTGTGTCTTCTTTGAAAGTCAGAAAAAAAAGACAACTACTGGGTGTCAAGCGAAAATATAGAGAAAAGTTAGGGAAATTAGAAATAGTGAAAACAATCTATTATTATTATTATTATTATTATTATTATTATTATTATTATTATTATTATTATTATTATTAGCTAAGTTATAACACTAGTTGGAAAAGCAATATGCTATAGGCCCAAGGGCTCCCTGAGGGAAAAATAGCCCAGAGAGGAAAGGAAATAAGGAGATAAGCAAACGATATAAGAAGTACGATTACCTTGAAGATTATTTTCAAGATGTTGGAATTTCTCCTGCATATCTGAAAATATAATTAAAGATTTTTCAAATGGTTGCATCAATGAACAAAAATTAAATTCTCAATACGCTAATAACTGTGTAATTCAGGATACTGTTCGAAACTATGATAAATTTATGCTTACGTTATGTAGTCTATCTGATGATGATTAATATTTACAGATTAAATAAAAACTCTAAATATCATGATGGAAGTCCAGAGACTTACCGTCATGCCCTGAAAGGAAAGTGCAGATCTGATCAATCATTTTGAGTGAAGAGAATAAGAATTAGAGGGAAACATATATAAATAAATTCTGTCTCTAAATGATGATTTAAAATTTATCAAAAGTGAAACAAGAAGAAGAAGACGCAAGTATCTTATTCGAGATCGTCAAGGGATATGAGAACGTTGTATATGTAATGAAAAGACATCTATTTTAAAACGTAATTTAAGATCTGAAACATAATTTGGTAAACAACAAGATGTTACTGTACACAATTTTTTCTCCAAAGGCTTTTATATGTGAAATGTCAGCCAATTTTCATGAATATAGAAGGCCTTATTCTTTCTTAATCTTTTCTCTACCTTATCCCCCTTTCACCACATACCTCATCCCTTAAATTCCATTCTCAGTCTATGTCTATTTATCTATATATATAAACACACACACACACACACACACACACACACATATATATCTATATATATATATATATATATATATATATATATATATATATATATATATATATATATATATTTATGTGTGTGTATATATATACATATATATAAGTGTATATATATATATATATATATATATATATATATATATATATATATATATATATATATATATATACATATATATATGTGTGTATATATATATATATATATATATATATATATATATATATATATATATATATATATTATATATATATATATATATATATATATATATATATATATATATATATATATATATATATATATATATACACGTAAGTAGGAATCTATATAACATTACTCTATTCTGACTATATGTATATAAAAAGAAAGATTTAAAACAGGTTGCACATCATCTTCGGTTCCACATAAATCTTACAACACACACAAAACTTAAAGTCATCATTTACTGTTCGCTCTCTCATTCTCCTTATGAACTATTGGTG
>NC_090767.1:45094529-45129529 GCF_036898095.1 Palaemon carinicauda
AAAAAAAAAAAAACGCTAATTTTTTTAGGGTAAATCACCCTGGCGTTGAAAAACCGTAGGTCAGAGGCCAAAAACCTATGCAGTTTGGAGATGTACTAAGTAACCTTATCAATTTTTATGATTGTTAAATTCATGTCCTTAAAAAACGGGGTTGGCCGGCCGTCCCCTTAAATAAAAATTGCTGTGCCATTTTAAAATCAGTTATTTTCAATTGAAACATTTGTGAGAAATGTGTCGTCCACTCCTTGCTTCTGGAGTTCATCTTCGATATGACGTGTCTCTTTATACATTGACTTTCTTGGATTCATACTAACTTCTCTGTATTAGTCATATATATTTTTTTCATCCTATCTATATATTTATCCTGAGAGAGAGAGAGAGAGAGAGAGAGAGAGAGAGAGAGAGAGAGAGAGAGAGAGAGAGAGAGAGAGAGAGAGAGAGAGACCAACATAACTGATAAGGTACCAATTTTTTCTAGATTTCCTAAACGACCCCTCCCCATTACCTCACCCCAACCCAAGAGGTGTACTCTCCCGTCAAAGGTCA
Organism: Palaemon carinicauda; assembly: GCF_036898095.1. Classification (NCBI taxonomy): domain Eukaryota; kingdom Metazoa; phylum Arthropoda; class Malacostraca; order Decapoda; family Palaemonidae; genus Palaemon; species Palaemon carinicauda. The sequence continues at coordinate 45,095,076 of NC_090767.1, forward strand.
AAGGGAAGCAGACATCCATTAAGTTCAATATGTTGTCCCTTTGGAGCTTCTCTTGAAATTGGATTCTATCTGTCGGATAGACTTCACTATGTTTCTTATTTGGATTCTTGATAGTATATTGTGTGATACTTCAACACAGCCATGATAACGATGCTATTGAAAAATCTTTTCCAACAGCTATTTTCTTATCATATATATATATATATATATATATATATATATATATATATATATATATATATATATATATATATATATATATAAGGGGGATGGGTGAAAGAAGGAGGAGTTGGTAGGGGCTGGAGATAAAGATCAAGTTCCCTAAAAAAGAAGACTATATTAGAGGATGGTAGCTTATACCCAGCCACGTCCAAACTATGTGCTCTACTGTATAAGGTACTAAAGAAGAGAGGTGAAAATGTACTGTTATGAATTTCGTGATCAAAAGTAAAAGGGACCGTGATTGAGTGTTTTGAACCCAGATACCGATAATAGAACCGAAAGGCAGTGAAGGTATGCGTGTGCATGTCTGTTTGTATAAAAGCAGTCAAGGCATTGGCACGCACACATCCACAAACACGCTCAAATAAGTAAAAACACACGTGAATTATTTCAGTCTTATACTAATAGCTCTCTCTCTCTCTCTCTCTCTCTCTCTCTCTCTCTCTCTCTCTCTCTCTCTCTCTCTCTCTCTCTCTCTCTCTCTCTCTCTCTCCTTAGTTAAAGATTTAATCAAAAGTAGACTTCAAATTTATAAAGACAGAAAGATATACATAAGAGATGATGAGAGTCAGACATCTTGCTTTGGGTCGAGACAATATCATGATAAGATTAACGTCCTTGACTGACGATAAGCAGATCATGTGATTCCCCTGACGTCAATTGCGACATTCAGTTAATCTTGCACTTAGTGGCATCTCAGTACACACATATACACACAAACACGCACACACTCATCCACGCACACACACACACAGACCCATTATAAATCAATGTGTATCATCCACTGCAGAAGAAAACCCACCGTCCTGTCCTTTCACTTGCTACTTTTTTATGATCTTTCTATGCTAAAATTTCTTAGTTTGTCAATCCATTGTCTTTTCATCCTTCCCAACCTTCCTTTGCAGTCTTTAGGAACTTTTTTCTGTTATTTTTAATGTCTATCCATTATCTGCCATTCTCATTATATCTCCTCCCCAAGTAAATTTCTCTTTCATATGTTGTTAAAATATCCTCTGCTTTACTTTGCTTTCTGTTCCATGTTGCTCTTCTTTTTGTCTCATAGTGTTATTCATATCATTGTTTTCTTCATAGCTCTTTGAGTTGGAACTAAGTTTTGTTCTAAGGCTTTAGTAAGGCTCAAAGTTTCGAAAGCATAAGTTAATACTGGTAGGACCAGCTCATTTAATATTTTGGTTTTTGGAGAGTGTGGTGTTTTACATCTTATGCTTAACCTTTTATTTCTTGAGAGGAAAATGATGTCTTTTAAATAAGTATTTTCATTAACAACCAGTATTTGCCGTCTCTCTTAATTTTCATTTATATATATATATATATATATATATATATATATATATATATATATATATATATATATATATATATATATATATACATATATATATATATATATATATATATATATATATATATATATATATATATATGTGTGTGTGTGTGTGTGTGTGTGTTTATGTGTGTGTGCATGTGTTTCACACCCGGTGTAAAGGTTTCAAGTTAGCCCCAGTTTCAAATTACCCCCGGTAACTTGAAACCGGTTTCAAGTTACCCCCTCTGTTTTCAAGTTACCCCCTCATCAGAATGATAAATAATTCACGTGACATCGCAAATATGTATCATGCATTTATTGTTGGCTTCGCAGCAGTAGGGAAAGTAGTTTAATCTGGTATTTAAGACCAAAAATGTTGTATTAGTGAATTATATGACACGTTAAAAGTCACAGACTGTAAATTTAAGGTTTTGTGATAAAGGCCAGGTAAAATTTTATTTTATTTCAGTGTTCGTGTGATAGTTGATATTTTCGTATTTAAGACCTAACGTGTCATATAATTAACTAATACACGATATTTGAAGTTACAGACTGTCATTTAAGGTTTAGTGATAACGGTGAGGTAAAACTTTATTTTATATCAGTGTGCGCGTGATTGTCAAGATTTTTTTTTCTCCTTTTTTCATGCTTTAGGTGCATGAGCTTCGGGCGAAGAGAAATTGACACAAAAAACATTCAGAATAAATGGTGTTGATTAGTTTATTCTTTATACAAATGCATATATATATATATATATATATATATATATATATATATATATATATATATATATATATATATATACACACACACACACACACACACATATATATATATATATATATATATATATATATATATATATATATATATATATATATACTTACTTATACATATATATATATATATATATATATATATATATATATATATATATATATATATATATATATATACTGTATATATATACTTACACACACACAAATTATATATATATATATATATATATATATATATATATATATATATATATATACATATATATATATATATATATATATATATATATATATATATATATATATATATATATATATATATATATATATTCATGTTGATACGAGAGAGAGAGAGAGAGAGAGAGAGAGAGAGAGAGAGAGAGAGAGTTATATTCCATTATTCTCTGTAATGCTAAAGCGTAAATGTTTATTAGCCTCCCTTGATGCCAAATGTGTATGTCTAATCCAGTCTCAATATTAGTAAGGGATATGATGGTGTCAGGAGGAAATTTGGCAACGCTGCTCATCTGTCACTCGAATTATTCGTTGTCTGAGAAATAAGTATTTCTATTTTGTTCATAATGTGTCATTTATTGATAATTTTCATAATATCGATAACATTTTCACATCTATTACAAAATGCCCATTTTCAAATAGTTTCTAAAAATAGACCTATTGACATGCGGTAAATCGAAGCTACTCATGAGTTATCATCGACCTTAAAGACAAGGAAATAGAGAAAGAAATCCTTCATCTGTCACATACGCCCTTCTGGCATTGAAGGAAATGCACACTTCGTATAAGAGAAAAGCTACCCCCCCTCTCTCTCTCTCTCTCTCTCTCTCTCTCTCTCTCTCTCTCTCTCTCTCTCTCTCTCCATATATTGTTTGTAGACCTATTTATCTTCTGAATATCTTCCTTTTTGTAATTACGTTATTATCCATAACCATTATTTGGTATTTCTTAAGAAATATGAACATATTTGGACAAATCAGAAATCGACATGAAGTAAAACTTCTAGAGGTTGGACTGCATAGATGTAAGAGAGAGAGAGAGAGAGAGAGAGAGAGAGAGAGAGAGAGAGAGAGAGAGAGAGAGAGAGAGAGAGAGAGAGAGAGAGAGAGAGCAAAGTAAAAAGACGTATGCTATTGTAAAAAGGCAACTGAAATAATCACCCTTACTGTCTGACATCGTAAGGGCGAGAACAGTTTGCTCCAGGTAACTGGATACACACAAAGTGTCATTATACCATATGAAAGACTGCGTGTACTCATTTACCCTTAGGGAATTCTGTTTATTATCGTATTAGATTAGATATTTCAAACTGACTTTTCCATCAAATTAAATGGAACAGTGATGTGGTTTATCATTAGGCCTATAATTTCATGCAATCAACGGTAACTGAACCCTTTAAATAAGTTTTTCAATGTTTATTTAACTATTCTTCGTATGAACTTGATCAAGTGATTTGCACAGTTGCAGTGCTCTCTCTCTCTCTCTCTCTCTCTCTCTCTCTCTCTCTCTCTCTCTCTCTCTCTCTCTCTCTCTCCTTTTAGTAGGGCTTGGTTCCCTTGCCGTGTGTAGTAAAAGTTTAGTCTAACATATCAGGAATAAGGAAGAACGGAGAAGGTGAGAAATAAATGATATATTTTATTTAATCATTATTGATATACTCACAACATCTCCACACGTACCCAGAGAGAGAGAGAGAGAGAGAGAGAGAGAGAGAGAGAGAGAGAGAGAGAGAGAGAGAGAGAGCCCGGTTGGTAGAGTCCTCGTAGACCTAGTTTCGGCTAAGAGGCACAGGTTCAAATCTCTGTCCAGCCATAAATGTATTTCCAGTGTATATACATTCCCAAAGTAGAAATCGATTTTAAATGCCATTGTATATATATATATATATATAATATATATATATATATATATATATATATATATATATATATATATATATATATATATATATATATATATATATATATAATCATTATGGTATTTAAGGATATTGCAATGAATTTTCGCTCGTGACACTATTTTAAATACAGCATCTTCTTTTACAATTAGCAAAAAAAGACGAATGAATTTGAAAAAGCCGAATTACAAATGCATAAAAAAATTGTCAGATTCGATTAATTGAATTATGTCACATAGGCCTATTTCATTTGGAGAATCTATAAGCTGAATAATTTTAAAAAAAGAAATTCAACAGATTTTGGTAAAATCGTTAAAATTTAAGGAGAGAGAGAGAGAGAGAGAGAGAGAGAGAGAGAGAGAGAGAGAGAGAGAGAGAGAGAGAGAGAGAGGATCGTTGTCGAGTCACCACATTTGAGTTGCTGACCAGTGCTGACTTATGCTGTATCGAGTCCTGCTGACGTCTGTTATCTGACCTGCTGACTGAGGAGTGTCGTAGATCTCTCTCTCTCTCTCTCTCTCTCTCTCTCTCTCTCTCTCGTTGCAAAGGCTACGATGCCTCACCCCAGAACCTGAATTGTTGTTGCTACTGTTGTTGTTTTGGTGTTTGTTATTCACGATGTTGATAGTACTGTTGTTGTTCTGTGTTGTTGTTCTTGATGCATTTGCTGATTGTTGTTTAAGATGTTGTTGCTACTGTTTTTGTTCTTGATGTTGTTGCTATAGTTGTTTTGTGTTGTTCTTGGTACTGTTGTTGTATTAGTGTGTGTTATTCTTGATGTTGTTGTCCTTGGTGTTGATGCCGTGTTGTTTTTATTGTGTTTGTTGTTCATGGTGTTGTTTTTGGTATTTGATTTATTGATGTTACTACTGTTGTTGTTCTTTATGTTGTTGCTACTGTTGTTGTTCTGTGTTGTTCTTTATGTTGCTGCTCCTGTTGTTGTTCTGTGTTGTTGTTCTTTATGTTGCTGCTACTGTTGTTGTTCTGTGTTGTTTCTCTTTATGTTGTTGCTACTGTTGTTGTTCTGTGCTGTTGATCTTTATGTTGTTGCTACTGTTGTTGTTCTGTGTTGTTGTTCTTTATGTTGTTGCTACTGTTGTTGTTCTGTATTGTTGCTCTGTATGATGTTACTACTGTTGTTGTTCTGTGTTGTTGCTCTTTATGTTGTTGCTACTGTTGTTGTTCTGTGTTGTTGCTCTTTATGTTTTTGTTCTGTATGTTGTTCTGTGTTGTTGTTCTGTATGTTGTTGCTACTGTTGTTGTTCTGTGTTGTTGCTCTTTATGTTGTTGCTACTGTTGTTGTTCTGTGTTGTTGCTCTGTATTTGGTTGCTACTGGTGTTGTTCTGTGTTGTTGTTCTTCATGTTGTTGCTACTGTTGTTGCTCTGTATGTTGTTGCTACTGTTTTTGTTCTCTGTTGTTGCTCTGTATTTTGTTGCTACTGTTGTTGTTCTGTGTTGTTGCTCTTGATGTAGTTGCAACTGTTTTTGTTCAGTGATGTTGTTCTTCATGTTGTTGCTACTGTTGTTGTTCGGTGTTGTTGTTCTTTATGTTGTTGCTACTGTTGTTGTTCAGTGTTGTTGTTCTGTATGTTGTTGTTACTGTTGTTGTTCTGTGTTGTTGTTCTTCATGTTGTTGCTACTGTTGTTGTTCTGTGTTGTTGTTCTTTATGTTGTTGCTACTGTTGTTGTTCTGTGTTGTTCTTTATGTTGTTGCTACTGCTGTTGTTCTGTGTTGTTGTTCTTTAGGTTGCTGCTTCTGTTGTTCCGTATGTTGTTGCTACTGTTGTTGTTCAGTGTTGTTGTTTTTTATGTTGCTGCTACTGTTTTTGTTCTGTGTTGTTGTTCTTTAGGTTGTTCTGTGTTATTGTTCTGTATCTTGTTGCTACTGTTGTTGTTCTTTATGTTGTTGCTACTGTTGTTGTTCTGTGTTGTTGTTCTTTATGTTGTTGCTACTGTTGTTCTGTATGTTGTTGCTACTGTTGTTGTGCTGTGTTGTTGTTCTTTAAGCGGTTGCTACTGTTGTTGTTTGGTGTTGTTGTTCTTTAGGTTGTTGCTACTGTTGTTGTTTGGTGTTGTTGTTCTTTAGGTTGTTGCTACTGTTGTTGTTTTTATGTTGTTGCTACTGTTGTTGTTTTTTATGTTGTTGCAACTGTTGTTGTTCCTGGAATTATTGCTCTTAATGTTGTCATTTTTTCCATCGGTGTTGTTTTCTATGTTGTTTTTTCTAATGTTGTTTTTCTTGGTGTGAATAAAACCTTCACTGTTGTTTTTCTTGATATCTTAGTTCTTGTTGCTTCAGTATAATTAGTTTTAGTGTGTTGTTTCTAATGTTTTGTTCTTAATGATATTTTCCTTTAAAGTTGTAAAACTAATGATGATGAAATTAAGATGATTTCTCGTCTGTAATTGAAGGCAGTTGGATTCGAACGTTCAAAGGGATTTGACTTCGTCTTCATATGTAATATTTATTTATTACAAATACAACACAAATTAAGGCTTGTAATGATTAAATAAAATTATGGAGTTCTTTTGATGAATTCAATCATAGTTGTACCGCAAATAATATGTGTGGAATTACTTATTATAATTGAAGTCAAAATCGAGGTCATACGAACGCAAATAGAACACCATTGTTGCTACACTTGTGTCAAATCTTAACTCGAACGAATGCTCGAAGTGATTTGACTTCGTCTTCATTTTTTAAATTTATATGAAACAATTGGAACATTAAGTGAGTCTAGCAATTCTTAATTATTATAAATAAGGTGTTTTTGTTGAGTTTAAGCATATATGTACCGGGAACAACTGGTATTATAAATACTTGTCCAAATGAAGTCAAAGTTGAACACATAACGAACGCAAATACTGAAGAAATGGTTGCAACGTGTCCCTCCCCCCCCCTCACCCCTTATCTTAAGGCTGAGATCATCTAAAACATTATTATTATTATTATTATTATTATTATTATTATTATTACTTACTAAGCTACAACCCTAGTTGGAAAAGCAGTATGCTACAAGCCCAGGGGCTCCAACAGGGAAAATAGCCCAGTGCGGAAAGGAAAAAAGGAAAATAAAATATTCTAAGAAGAGTAACAACAATAAATATCTCCTATATAACCTATAAAAACTTTAACAAAACAAGAGGAAGAGAAATAAGATAGGAGAGTGTGCTCGAGTGTACCCTCAAGCAAGAGAACTCTAACCCAAGACAGTGAAAGGCCATGGTACAGAGGCTATGGCACTACCCAAGACTAGAGAACAGTGGTTTGATTTTGGAGTGTCCTTCACCTAGAAGAGCTGCTTACCATAGCTAAAGAGTCTCTTCTACCCTTACCAAGAGGAAAGTGGCACTGAACAAGTACTGTGCAGTAACCCCTTGGGTGATGAAGAATTGTTTGGTAATCTGTGTTGTCAGGTGTATGAGGATAGAGGAGAATATGTAAAGAATATGCCAGACTATTCAGTGTGTATGTAGGCAAAGGGAAAATGAACCGTAACCAGAGAGGAGGATTTGTCAAATCATAAATTGAGTTCCCAAATGGAGTTTATTATGTTTGATTATAAACTAAATGATAAACTTTTAGGTCTTACGTGACATTAATAATTAATTTCTTTGCTTAGTTGTTTCTTATAGTGTCTGCAACCTCACCATCCATGTGAGGTAAGGATACGGTGTGTGGTGGAGCCTGTTGGTTTACCTGCTGACTCATCAGCAGCCATTGCCTGGTCTTCCCTGGGCCATTGATCATATCTCTAACCTCAGAGCCCCATCACATACCCACCCTGCCCATAACCGCACACTACCCAATCCTACATTACCTCCACCCACTTTAACCCCACCCAAGCCCCAAGACCTTTGCCACCCTACCCCAGCCCAACCCCTTCCCACCCTAGCCTAACCCCAACCCTCCCCCATTTCCCTGGCCTAACCCCAACCCTCCCCCATTCCCGTGGCCTAACCCCAACCCTCCCCCAGTCCAACCCATTCCCACCCTACCCTAACCCCCAACCCATTCCCACCCTACCCTAAGCCCCAACCCTCGCCCTCATCCCTCCCCCAGCCCAACCCTTCCCACACTACCCTAACCCCCACCCATTCCCACCTACCCTACCCCCATCCATATCCACCCTACCCCCCACCCATTCCCACCTACCCTACCCCCATCCATATCCACCCTACCCCCCACCCATTCCCACCCTACCCCCAACCCATTCCCCCCTACCCCCCCCCACCTATTCCCACCCTACCCCCCACCTATTCCCCCCCCACCCATTTCCACCCTACCCTAACCCGCTGCCCCATCCCCAACCCTCCCACCCTGTCCCATCCCTCCCCCAGCCCCCAAAGCCCTAATCCCCTCCTCCCCTTTCCCTTCCCCTTGTTACCCCACCCTCCCCTCCCCCTCTACTGAGTGCCAACTGGTTGGCTCCTCCTATTTATACCCTCCACCCATTTCGAATCAACCAATCACAGAACTCCATTTCAATTCAGCCAATCACAGCTCGTCCTCGTCGAAACTTGTTGCCAAATGTATAATAATCTTAGTCACAGAACGAGGGATGAGGCTGCCACACCTACATGTCTTATCTGGCCTGGGCTGTGACCAACTACAGTTTACCAACTGCCAGATACATAATTATCTTACAAATTTATTTACATTTTGTTCAAATCTTAGAGAAAATTTATGTAAAAACAATGGCGTAGGTCTAGTTTTACGAATTAAATTCTTACTTTACAATATTCGCGAAATATTTCCTTTTTGTGTTCGAATGTCTACTTATATAACTTCGACTTCGCATAAGTAGTTATCAATTTGAGCTTTTCAGGTTTATTATAAGCACTTATAGGCCTACACTAAAAGCCTAAATTCCTTATTTAAAGTTAGGATTTATAACATTTTATAATATTTTACTTAATATAACAACCATTAGATTTATTACAAACGAAGTCGCCGACATCAAGACAAATCGAACATTTCATAGACGAGAAATCTTGTGACAGTTGTTCGTATGTGCTTCTTTGGTGTTCATCTCTCTCTCTCTCTCTCTCTCTCTCTCTCTCTCTCTCTCTCTCTCTCTCTCTCTCTCTCTCTCTCACTAAACTTTTGGGCGAAGAAGTTAAAAATTCTATTTATTATTAATAATTTTCATTTGGAGGAAATAAGAAAGGTGAAGAATTTCGCCTCAGATTCGAGAGAGAGAGAGAGAGAGAGAGAGAGAGAGAGAGAGAGAGAGAGAGAGAGTTTATTAAAGACGATCTTAAGATAAAAACAAAAGAAACTAAAAGAAAGATAAAGACTTAAATCTCTTTTGATTATCAGAGGAGCCGTTGCATCGAACCTGGAATGCACAAGAAATACGTCGCACAAGGGACCCCTACTTTTAAGGAAATTGTCCCAAAATAGGGAATTTCTAGTGAATCTTGGGAAAAATCTTGTAGTTCAGATTGTTCTAATTATCTGTTGTAATCTAAATTCTGACGTTTTTGGTTGAAAAGACTACTATTTATGAAAAAAAATACAAAATATAGTGTATTTTAGGAAGATGCCGATGTATATGTAGCGCTTATTTTAATTCGTATTGACGAATTAAATGGGGAAATTTGCTCATATTTGGGAAAAATTTTGAGTCTAGGGATTTTCGTTGAGCAAGGTGCTTTGGCCAGCTAAGCCAAGGCCAGTGTTGCCAGATATAGAGATTTATCCCTAGATGAGTAAATCCTTAGCATATATATGTTGCAATTAGTTTGGTTACACTCATATGAAGTGAGTCATTTATATAAAAATAAAGTTACAAGATCAGAAGAAAATATATATATATATGTGGAAATGGGAATTTTTGGGTTGTTTTGGGGATTTTTCATCATGATTTTGGGGATTTTTAGACTAACTCATCTGGCACCACTGTGTCAATGTAAACAAACAAGGAAATTAGCTAAATAAGGAAGAAACAAAAGAGGAATTAATCAAGTACTGGAAAACTATATATTGTAAACATGAAAATAAAATAGACTCAGTTTGGAATGAAGAAAAACAGATAGAATATGAAAATGAATTAGCGCATCAGGAAGATACAACAAGAATAGATGAATATAATATCCCGGACATACTTAGGGAACACTATGACCTTGTAATGGTGACAAAAGGGAAAATAAAACTAATGAAAAATCCAAAAATCACAACAGAAAAAGTAAAGAATTGCCTGGGAAAATTAAAGGCAAAAAAAGCGGCAGGACCAGATGGCCTAAAACCCGAACTATATAAGGCACTAGGAAAAAGCAAAATATGTCTTGAAACCTTACAGAAATGTTATCAAAATGAGTTGGACGAAAAAGAAAAACCAAATATGTGGAAGAAGTCAAGAACAAAGATGATTGAAAAGAAAAGAAGGCCAATGGCAAAAGACTTAAGACCCATAGCTCTAATATATATTTCTTATAAAATATTCATGATGATGGTGAAAGAGGAAATAGAAAACCACATAAGAATGAATGAAGAAGACAATGAATGTCAAGCAGGATTTACAGGTGGAGGCAGGATAGAGGACAATATCTTTATATTACAGTATTGTGTGGAAGAGAGCTATAGTAACAAGAAACCTCTAATAGTAACTGCGATAGATTTTAGCAAAGTATTTGACTCTGTAAAAAGGGAGGTATTAATAGAAGTTTTAAAAGAATATAAAATTAACACCAAAATCATAAGTGCAATTGCAAATATTTATCAAGGAGATACTACGGGCATTGACTTAGGAGAAGTTATAGAACAAGAAATGGAGGTTACAAGTGGAATTAAACAAGGTTGCACAGGATCAACTTCACTTTTTAAACTGATTACGTATATTGTCATGAAGAAAATAAAAGAGGAAGGAAACGGTTTCAGAAATCAATTAATAAAGATAGAATCATTATTTTTTGCAGATGATGCCTTAATAATTGCACAGGATATACATAATGCTAAGCGTAACATTCAGATATTAGTAGAAACTAGTAAAAAATGTGGGTTGGAAATTAATAAAGAAAAGAGTAATATTATGATTTACAATATGAAAGAAAAGCCAGATAACATAGAGGGAATCAATGTAGTAGAAAGTTTGACATACTTAGGAATAAAGCTAGACAATAGTAGGAATATATTTAAAACTCAGAAAAGGGTAATGATAGAAAAGGCACAAAAATTAGCTAATCTAACATATACAGTTATAGAGAAAAGTTGCAATAAAGTGATGATAGGAAAAACGTTCTGGAAAAGTATTGCTTTACCATCTATTTTGTATGGAACAAATGTTATAAATCTAACAGAAACTGAAATAGAGAAGCTACAAAGAATAGAGAATGGGGTATATAGGAAGATTTTAGGTGCCACTAAAAGCACAGCTAATACTGCTCTAAGAGGGGAGATAGGTGCATCTTCTATGAAAGCAAGGGTGATGGATGGGAAGCTGCAGTACTTAAATCGTACCCTGAATGGAAAGAAGGAAATACTGAAAATAATTATCCAGGATATTCAAGAAAAAGAAGGAAGATGGTGGAAACAACCTGTAAAGTATTTGGAAGAATTAAGTTTAGGTATAAGACAAATAAGAAGAATGAACAAGGCAGAAATAAAAACGGAAACCAGAAAGTGGGATACTGAAAAGTGGAAAGAAGAAATAGAAAGTAAAGTGAGCCTAGAAATATATAGAACGTGGAAGAAAGAAATTAAAGAAGAGTTAATTTATGACAATACATTTGCTTCAGTGATATTTTTTAGAGCAAGAACTAATACGTTAAAACTAAATATTGTTAATAGACACAATGGAGGGAATGTAAACTGTAATTTTTGTGAAAATGAGGAGGAAGATTTGATACATTTTTTGTTATTTTGCCAGGAATATAGAAAAGAAAGGAATAAAGTAATTGAGCTACAACAACCATACGACGAAGACCCAAAGAAAATAGTAGGATTATTTTTATTTAGTGAAACAAATATAGAAAAGAAAAAAGAAGTATTGAACATAATGTGGAAGAAAAGACAAAACAGTACAAGAAGATAAGCGTTAGAGGCGCCGTTGTAAAGGCTATGCCTCACCCAAGAACCTGAACCTGAACCTGAATCAGTTCAGAGAAAGAACAGAATGAGATTCCCTCAGAAAAACGGAAAGAAAAGACCCCCAAAATATGCTACTACTTTAGAAAGGGAATCTGTAAAAAAGGACGATCATGCGACTTCCTCCACAGACGCAGCCAGGAAGGTGAAGATAACCCTCAGAGAAACGAGATGAGGAAGCATATTCAATGTAAGTTTTACAAAGAAGGCAGGTGTAGGTTAGGCAGGGAGTGCAAATATGGTCACTGGGAAAAGAAAATGGTCAACAAAATAAACTATGGGAAAGATGGATCGAAGATATGCAGAGATTATGTGAACGGTACCTGCAAAAGAGGCCATACATGCTCATTCAGGCACAACAATGTTAGATTCAATGAAACCAGATCAAAATTTAGAGGAAACGAGGAGCAGTATGAACATATAAAGGGGGGAAAAGTAAGGAATCAAGTAAGCAACGGTCCAAGTAGAAAAAGGATGGAAAACCAATTAAATTTTTTAAATTCAAGAATGGAGGAAATGGGGAGATTGATACGAGAAATAAGGTACGAAAAATCATACAACCCGAGCCAACACAACTTGACGTGGGCAGAAAGGGCAGTGGGAAACCCCAACACAGCCTTAGGAATGGACTACATGATACCACAGGGTGGTCAAGGAAGAACAGGTCGTTGCCTGTAAAAATGGAAGAGAAAAGAAGAAATAAAAAGAGAAGAGGAAAAAAGAAAGCAAAATTTTACAAAGCTTTCAAGCTCTATTACATTAACATAAGGGGCATAAAATCAAAAGTGGACTCGCTAGAGGAAATAATAGAAAAAGTTAAACCAACCGTTATTTGCATCACAGAAACACATCTGAAGGAGGAAGAAAATTTGAAGATAGCAGGTTATAGGGTCTTTAATAATAATAGAAAATCAAACGGAGGAGGAGTGTTGATTGCAATAAAAAATGAATTGCAAAATGTAACGGTGGAAATAAAAAGCGAAAATCAGGGTCACGAGTCTCAATGGGTAAAAATTGATAATGGGAAGACTAAAGTCAGATTAGGAGTAATCTATGCCCCACAAGAAAATAAAACAAAGTCAAGCCATTTAGAAAATATGTACAAGTCTATTAAAGACGAAATAATGATAGCAAATAGCAGAGAAGAAAAAGTAATTGTAATGGGAGACTTCAACTGTAAAGTAGGAAGCATAATAAAAAACAATAGTAATGAGATTACAAAATCAGGCAAAATGTTAAGAGATTTAGCAGAGGAGTCCAACATGATAATTGCAAATAGCAACCCGAAATGCAGAGGGACTTGGACGAGAATTGAAAAAGAGAAGAAATCAGTGATAGATTATGCTCTAGTTAGAGAAGAAGACGAAGAAGGCATTAGGAGCATGGTAATTGACGAAGAGAAACTGATAACACCCTACAGAATATCAAAAGAAATGGTGTATTCTGATCACTGTGCCATCCTACTCGAAATGAATTGGTTGACCCTAAACAAGAAAGAAAGAAAGGTAAGATATAAAATAGTCTGGAACCATCTAAAAGTCCACAGAGATAAAAAGGAACTCATAAAGATTGCCAAAGAAAAAGCTAATATAAGAATAAAATATTCAAAATGGCAAAAAAAAGTGCAAGAAATATTAAGAAAATGTAGTGTAAAAGAGACAAACAGGAAAAACAAGAGGTCCAAGGAATTAAGGAAATTAATGAAACTTAAAAGAACCTTAAAAAAGAATTGTATTAATGTTGGAAAGGAAAACAATGAGGTCAAGAGAAGAATGAAAGTACAGGAGAGCCTTGTTGACCTATACATACAAGAAGAAAAACAAAAAAGAGGAAGGTTTAAGAATAATCAAGCAAGTAGAAGAAATCAAAGCAAAAGGAGGTATGAACAGCACAGCCTTCTGGGAATTCAAGAAGAAAGTGGATGGAAAAAATGCCAGTAAATGTACAGCAATCAGAGGAAAGGATGGAGAAATAATAGAGGATATTGAAGAAATAAAGAAAGAATATGAGAAATTCTACAGTGATTTATTTAAGCTAGAAAATCCCCTAAGTGAAGAAGAGACCCTGGCAGAAGAAATCAACAACATGTTTGATAAATGGCTGTCAGGAAGTGACAGAGTGAGATCCAGCAAGGAAGAAAAAATAACATATCAAGAAGTAGAAGCCATCATAAAAAGCCTGAAAGACAAATACACAATGGACAGGCAAGGATTGAACAATGTTATGATTAAAATGATGGGGAATGAGATAATAGAAAGCCTGAAGCTGATACTCACAGAAATTGATGAAAGCATATGTATCCCTAAAGAGTGGGAAGAGATGTGGATACTTTCAATCCGCAAAAAGGGAAATAAAATGGAACTAGAAAATAAAAGAGGCTTATTTATTACAAGCATATTAAGTAAAATATACGAGAAAATAAGGATGAAAAAATATAAGGACAGATTCAAAGAAGAGATGAGTCGATTCCAGTGTGGAGGCATTGAAGGAAGATCTACGGCCGATCATCTGCTTACACTAAATGCAGTAATAGACTATAACGCCTATTTGGGAGGGTCGACATACGTATGGTTCTGTGATGCGTATAAGTGCTTTGATAAGCTAGATCTAAAGGACTGCATAAAAGAAATGGGAAAAATGATAGGATGGAAAGAAGCATTGATAGTTAAAAAAATTAATGAAAAAGGTAGAGCAGCCATCAACTGCCCAGCAGGTACAACAGAAGATATAACGATTGAAGGAAATGTTAGACAAGGAACTATATATGGACCCAAGCTATGCAGTATAGCAACTGACAAAGTTAATAGCATTAGCAGAAAAAATATCACATTGATAAGAAATATTGAAATTGAATCACTTGTATATGTAGATGATATAATGTTTCCCTCAGGAAGGAAAGATGGTATCGAAAGTGCCATAAGTAACTGTCATAGCCTAGAGACCCTAAAGAAATTCACTATAAACACCAACCCCAAAAAATCGGGTGTATTAAGAATTAACAAAAGAAAGAAAGAGAAAGAGGTGGAGATTGAAACAAAAGTGAAGAACGGAAAAGTAAGTTTAGTTAAGGAATATAAG
Organism: Palaemon carinicauda; assembly: GCF_036898095.1. Lineage (NCBI taxonomy): Eukaryota > Metazoa > Arthropoda > Malacostraca > Decapoda > Palaemonidae > Palaemon > Palaemon carinicauda. The sequence goes on from NC_090767.1 coordinate 45,110,484, forward strand.
TATCTGGGTGAATGGTATACAGAGAAGGGAAACAAAGAATTGAGTATCAGTAAAAAAACCCAGAGGGTTGCATATATGACCCAAGAAATAAGAAAATATGGGGATACGAGAAAAGTTGGAAAGATGGCATTGGAAGTCAGAAAGAAAATATATGAAACAGTAGTTGTACCAACAATATTTGCCAACGTGGAGACCTCGAGTGTAATTAGGGACAAAGATATGAAAGATCTAGAAAACCTCCAATACAAGATAATAAGAAATATGTATGAACTACCTGCGAGTACTCCATATTGGGGCATACTTGCAGAAACAGGAATATGGCCGGTGTCCTGCAGAATAGAATATAAGAAGTTAATGCTCTTCCATAACATCATAAACTCCGAGGAAAAAAGACTAGTAAGAGAGATAATTGAGGATCAGTTGAAGAACCCGTATGGGAAGTGCTGGAGCAAGAGCGTAGAAGAAATCTGCAGTAAATATGGGATGGAAGTGGAAGAAATAAGAAGTTGGGGGAAAATGACCCTGAAAAAAGAAATCAAGAAAAGAATTATAGAAAAAATAGAAGAAACTATTGAAGAAAAAAAGAAAATAATGAAAAAATTAAGATTTATTAAAGGAAATGGCCCTATGCCTTATATCAGAGAAATGTATCTGGATAAGGCATCCCTTGTGATGAAAGCAAGATTAAATATGCTCAACTTAAAAGCAAATTTCAGGGGAAAATATGATGACAATTTGTGTGATCTATGCAAAGAGGAAGAAGACACCACCGAACATTTATTTTTATGCCCAAAGTTAGAACAGCTAAAGAATGTAGAAATAAGTTTAGGTATGCTAAAAAATCCTAGCAGGGATCTGGCTACATTTATAGATAGGGCAATGAATATAAAAGAAGAGTTTAGGAAGCCCAAACTGATTACCACAACAGGTTGCCAAAACTGATGATAGCAAGGTGTTATCGTATCCAATTTCAAAGTATAAGGGAATAAAAGTAAAGATTATGAACCTAATTATGATATTAATTTATTTAAGGCACAGATGATATAAACTTAATAATAAGAATAAGCTTAGAAGCTTTGCACCTATCTATAAAGAGATAGAGTGCCCGCAAACTTATTTTGCGGAGTGAGCAATAAGGAACCAGGAACCAGGAACCTTAAAAATAAGCCTAAATAAACATAATATAAGTGAAATTAATAGCTAAAAACAAGAAATAATATTGATTAGATGTTAATAAATATAATTATATTGAAATAACTACAAAATATATAACAATTAGAAGATAAATTAAAAAGAACAGTTCTATCTCGTTAAAATAATAAGCGTAAATAACATAATATATGTGAAATTGATAGCCAAAAATAATCATTATTATTAATTATATATTAAAATGTATAATTTTATCAAAAAAATTACAAAAAATATATATTAAATAGAAGAAATAACTAAAAAGAACACTGCTCGTTCCACTCGCTGGAACACCAGCGATCAGCTGAGAAATAATAACAGTAATCAGAGTGACTCGGTGAAATGCAATGACTTTACGAAGCTTATTTTAACGAATTACGTCACTTTCCTGTAACTTCCTGTATCATTACAGTAACGGGAAAACTCCTGTACGTCATTTCATGGCTGTAACATCCCGGTACAGGTCAGTTTTAACCTTATTCTGTCTAATTGTTATGTCTAAAGTGATCGTGGGTTAGACCACAGCCTTCTACTATATGTGACGTGAGCTGGTGATGTTAGTCGAGACAAGGCTAGTTTAAGCTATGTACAGTTGGCTTCACTAATTCCGGCACACTGACGTCTCCTGAGCTTGTCGTGAAGTGTACCGGAATTAGTGAAGCCAGCTGTACATCTTTTTTTTACGATTTTTTTACTATTTTATCTTGTTTCTTTTCCTCTCGTTATTTTGAAGTTTATATACGAAAGAATTATTTTATTATTTTTATTGTTCTTAAACGTCTGTTATTATTTTCCTTGTTTCCTTTATTCACTGGGCTATTTTTCTCTTAATGGGGCCCTTATGAGTCTTATAGCATCCTGCTTTTCCAATTAGGGCTGTAGCTAAGCTAGCAGTAATAATAATAATAATAATAATAATAATAATAAAATTAATAATAATAATAATAATTATAATAATAATAATAATAATAATAATAATAATAATAATAATAATAATAAAATTAATAATAATAATGATAATAGAAATAATAATGATAATAATAATAATAATAATAATAGTAATGATAATAATAATAAATCAATTTTATTTATGAGGAAAATATTTTATATCTTTGAAATATGACATTATGAAGATAGATTTACAATTTATGAAATAGGATATTTAGTGAGGCTTTTGTATTATGGTAAACTGAGGATACTAGAGTCCTAAGGGGGTCACAACCTCCCCCCTAGGTAAGTAGGTAAAAACATGGCTCCTAGGTTAGGTTAGGTTGCGGAACCTCGGGTTATGTGGTGCTCTTGCGTTTTGATTCCCTGGGTGTATGTATAATGACGGTAGTTTATGGGGGTTCGCAGGGGTCGTTAGCCCTCCCTTAAGTAGGTTAGGACATGGCTATTAGGTTAGGTTGTGTTCTCGTGTAGACGTTCTGCAGAAAAATGGATGCAGTTTATATTGTACAACGTCCACATCTTACGAACGACTAGAAAATGGGAAGAAAATGCCCATTTTCAATATTAAACTTACCCGATAATCATGTAGCTGTCAACTCCGTTGCCCGACAGAATTCTATGGAGGGATACGCCAGCTATCACAATACTAGAAGGGGGTGTACTTACCAGCGCCACCTGTGGCTAGGTACTCAAGTACTTCTTGTTGACACCTCCTCAATTATTCCTCTGTCGTGCTTCCGGCAAGACGTTCTGGGATACGCTTATGTTCTTGGAGTATTTTCACGACTTTGGTGAAGTATTTCTCTTTGATTTCGGCTGTCGCTTTACTGGAAACTTCTATATTAGCTTAGTTAGCTTTTGGAATTAATTTGATTAATTATGGTGACGAAGAGAGTATGAACTCTCTTTCACCTTTAAATGGCCGACCCTTCCCTTAGACGGAAGTGTTGGTGTCTAAGAGAGTATAGACTCTCTTTCTTAATTTTGCTTAACAAAAGTTATAGATTTATTTTATATCTCTCCGCCTCTTATAGGCCTCTTCGATTAACTTCCTTTTATTATAAACTTATTAAAATTAATTTTTATATTTGTTTATATTCGACCTTCCTAATAGTAGGCGGTCTTTTCTTGGTACCGAAGTTAATTAACATTGAGCCCGTCATTTTGGTTTTACCTGTTAACATATTATGCTATTTTAATGTCTGAAAGAATTTCTTTGATAGTCTCGTACTGTTTTCAAAGTTGAACTAACGTTTTGTTTTGTCTCTGCAGTTGTTGACGTTCAGAACGTTCAACTTGCGCTCTATCGTTACGATAGAGAAAGAATTTTCACGGTTTCACGTTGCAGTAAGAGTAACCGTGTCTAGCGTTTTGTTCATTCTTTCTTAACTTAATGGTTTTAATCCTAATAAAGGAACTTTTCATTTTGGGAAATATTTCAGTTTTTTCCTTTAACAATAATATGTTTTAACGATATATATGATTGGGCTCTTCTCTCAGGTTCTAAGTCAAGAGAGAGAGAGAGAGAGAGAGATAGAGACGGAGGGAGAAAGAGGAGGATAAACGTTTCATTCAAGCGAGTAACGTTGTTATCGTTTTTGCTCTTCTCCCTAGTCTCTTTAGGGGAAGAAGGTAAACTTTTCTAGAGTGATCTAGTGTTTAGTCTCTTTCCAGCCACTGAATTATTTATCTTTCATTAGATTTTTCTGTTACATTGTAATTCTGTTTTCGCAATTACTAACTTTTGAGAAAGGATAGAATTGCGTGTTTCAGGTACAAACCACTTAAAGTTTCGAGTTCAGTGAAATAAGTGCAAACAGAAAATCAAAGTGATAAGTGATTAGCGCAAAGTGTGTCAGTGTTGTGCGTGAGGGTACTTCTGTGCGCGCCAGTCGTCCTCCCAGTCCGGGACCTCTTGCAAGCTCCCAAGCCCAGGGGAGAAGCAATGTCGAAGGGCAGAAGGGTTCAGCAGGCCTTGATCGGCGCACAGAAGTATCCTCGGTGGTTGTGGGCGTGTCTTACCGAGACCGTCACTCCCACCCGCAGACGATTGAGCCCTTATTTTGCTCGTTTGCAGAAGAAATTTAGGGGAGAAAACGCTGGTCTCAGGTCTCAAGACCTCTTAAACGTAAAGTCCAGACCTATGCCAGACGTACGAAGTTAGAGTTCAACAACCCGGATGCAGTCATTGGGTTAGCTCTGACTCTCCTCAGTCATCAGTTGAATGCACTCCGCCTAAGAGGAGTAAGGTTCTGCCACAACAGAGCTCGACTGTTAAGGCTTTACCTCAGCCTACTGTAGTTTCTGCCGACCCCAAGTGGACTCTACTACAGTCCATGCAAGCACAGCTTTCGGACTTGATGCGTGAGTGTCGGGCTGAGAGTGTTGCGCCTCCGCCTCCGCCTACACTCCCTCCGCCTGCGCTCGCTCCGCCTGCGCTCGCTCCGCCTGATCGCAGTACCACCTGCCAGGCGTACGATGTTGAGCCACGTTCTGAGTTTGCTGTTCCCAGTGGTGTTCAGCCTCCGCCTTCCTTAAGGCAACCTTTACAATGGGATCAGGAGGATTATACCTCTCTTCCTCCGCCTCCACTTGCTGCTCCACCAGTGATGCAACACTCGGTTGAGGTACAACAACCTCTCCCGTCCATGAGTCAGTCTCCTCAGCTCTCGCTGCAGCGAGCTCAACCCTCCTCAAGGCAAGCACCTCAACACCTTAGCCTTGCGCCTCAGGAGCCTCAACTTGCGAGATTTTTACTGCGTTCTGCGCAGCCACTACCTTTTCGCTCTCAGCTCACACCGCAGGAACCTCAACTCGTTCCTCAGGAACTTGCTACTGCGCATCCGCCAACCACTCAGCAAGCGCAACCCTTGAGTTCAGCCACTCATGCCAGGAGTCAGCCTCCTCCACCCATGCGCCTACCTTCTGCTACTTCCTTTGATCAGCCTTTGCAGACTGAGCCTCAGGTGTTCCCTCAACAGAGTCTTGAAGAGGAAACCACAACTATTGTTGTTCCAGCTCGTTCTGACTCTGCTGTTCAGCATACCTTACCTCCATTTTCAAACCTTATGATAATGGAGGTTATTTGTATTACTTATAAAAATATATTTGTATTCCTGGCAATATATTTTTAACAATATCGCAAAATATGGCAAAAATATGAATCATGAGTTATGAATGTAAGGTATATATTATGTTGATATTAAAACCCCATGCAAGCATGCATAAAGCACTCTAGCACTGGTCATGGAATTTCTGAGAAATGTTAAACGCCATGCACACGCTCTGCTTACCTTACATGCTCTGCTTACAGCATGCTCTGCATACTACATGCTCTGCATACAGCATGCTCTGCATTCAGCATGCTCTGCATACAACATGCTCTACATACAGCATGCTCTGCATACAGCATGCTCTGCATACAACATGCTCTGCATACAGCATGCTCTGCATTCAGCATGCTCTGCATACAACATGCTCTGCATACAGCATGCTCTGCATTCAGCATGCTCTGCATACAACATGCTCTACATACAGCATGCTCTGCATACAGCATACTCTGCATACAACATGCTCTGCATACCTTACCGCATGCTTCTCAGTCACACATCTTTGGTTGTTGCCAACTCACTAGACTGTCAAGCAGTTTCATAACGTTGCCTTCTAGTCTGCTGCTTTTGCACCAGTGAACCCTCACTGAGAGAACTTAGCTTTTCTAGGATATGGTCCCTGTAGATGAGAAAGTTCTTTTCTCCCTCCTTCTGATATTCCCTTGAGGACTCTGTCATTTGGAGGGAGCCTTTAGCTGCATAGCCTCCTATGGACTTTTATTTAAGCATAACATGCTTCCAGGGAAGGTAATGGTTCCACTTCAGTCGCTAATCCCGTCTGTTACCACACCTGCTCCCATAGACCTTGAGCTGTGTTGCAAGACATGCAGTCCAAGCTTAGTCCTTGTTAGAGGATTTTTTGTTTACGGAGTCAATGTGTCACGGGGAAGACGTTCAACAACCAACAGAAGTGACTTGTTGTGACGCAGTGCGGCAACCTCAGCAACCCGATAAGGAGTTTGTCTGTACGACCCAGACAGTCTAGACAGATTCGGGTTGTCACTGTACTTCCTCGCTTGCCCATGATTGACAGTTCACAGACTGTGCAGCAGTACCATGATCTTGTGTCCGGCTCCGTCAGACGACTGGCTTTTAAGAGCTCCCACAAGTCGTCGCTGTCTGGAGATTTTCAAATGGACTATGGATCTGACCAAGGAACTGGGCCTCCTGGTCAATTTTGAGGAGTCTCAGCTCGTCCCATCCCAGACCCTTGTCTCCTTGGGTATGGATCTTCAGAGTCGAGCTTTTCGGACTTTTCCGTCGGCCCCAAGGATCTTCCAAGCCCTAGAATGCATCCAGAGCATGCTGAGAAGGAACCGATGCTCAGTCAGGTAGTGGATGAGTCTAACAGGGACACTTTCATCGCTGGCCCTGTTCATCGTGTTAGGGAGACTCCACCTCCCCCCCCTTCAGTATCATCTAGCTGCTCACTGGATAAAGGACATGACGCTAGAGACGGTCTCAGTTCCTGTTTCCGAAGAGAGGAGGTCTTCTCTCGCGTGGTGTAAGAACAGCTTTCTTCTCAAGGAAGTCTACCTTTGGCTGTTCAGAAACACGACCGCCGTCTCCTCTCGGACGCATCAGACACGGGCTGGGGTGCGACTTTGGACGGACAAGAATGCTCGGGAACATGGAATCAGGAGCAAAGGACACTTCACATCAATTGCAAGGAGTTGTTGGCGGTTATTCTGGCCTTGATAAACTTCAAGTCCCTCCAGCTTAACAAAGTGGTGGAGGTGGACTCTGACAACACCACAGCCCTGGCTTACATCTTCAAGCAGGGAGGGACTCTTTCGTGGAAGTTGTTCTAGATCGCAAGGGACCTACTCATCTGGTCTTAAGATCGAAAGCTAACGGGTAACGAGGTTCATTCAGGGCGGTATGAATGTCATGGCAGATCACCTCAGACGGAAGGGTCAGGTCATCCCCACAGAGTGGACCCTTCTCAAGAATGTTTGCAGCAGACTTTGGGCCCTGTGGGGTCAGCCAACCATAGATCTGTTCACTACCTCGATAACCTAGAGACTCCTGTTGTATTGTTCTCCGATTCCAGACCCAGCAGCAGTTCACGTGGATGCTTTTCTGCTGGATTGGTTCCATCTCGACCTGTATGCATTCCCGCCGTTCAAGATTGTCAACAGGGTACTTCAGAAGTTCTCCTCTCACAAAGGGACACGGCTGACGTTGGTTGGCTCCGCTCTGGCCCGCGAGAGAATGGTTCTTAGAGGTACTGCAATGGCTGGTCGACATTCCCAGGACTCTTCCTCTAGGAGTGAACCTTCTAAGTCTACCTCACGTAAAGAAGGTACACCCAATCCTCCACGCTCTTCGTCTGACTGCCTTCAGACTTTCGAAAGACTCTCAAGAGCTAGGGGCTTTTCGAAGGAGGCAGCCAGAGCGATTGCCAAAGCAAGGAGAACATCCACTCTCAGAATCTATCAGTCTATAGGGGAAGTCTTCCGTAGCTGGTACAAGACCAATGTAGTTTCCTCAACCAGTACCACTGTAACCCAGATTGCTGACTTCCTGTTATATCTAAGGAAAGTAAGATCCCTTTCAGCTCCTACGATCAAGGGTTACAGAAGTATGTTGGCAGCGGTTTTCCGCCTCAGAGGCTTGGATCTTTCCACCAACAAAGATCTACAGGACCTCCCTAGGTCTTTTGAGACCTCAAAGGAACGTCGGTTGTCCACTCCAGGCTGGAATCTAGACGTGGTCCTAAGGTTCCTTATGTCATCAAGATTTGAACCTCTCCAATCAGCCTCTTTTTAGGACCTCACATTAAAAACTCTTTTCCTCGTGTGCTTGACAACAGCTAAAAGAGTAAGTGAGATCCACGCCTTCAGCAGGATCATTGTTTTCACATCTGAAACGGCTACATGTTCCTTGCAGCTCGGTTTTTGCTAAACGAGCTTCCTTCACGTCCTTGGCCTAAGTCGTTCGAGATCCCAAGCCTGTCCAACTTGGTGGGGAATGATCTGAAGAGAGTACTTTGCCCAGTTAGAGCTCTTAGGTACTATCTAAAAAGGTCTTAACCTTTACAAGGACAATCAGAAGCCTTATAGTGTGCTATCAAGAAACCTTCTTTTCCAAGTTCTAAGAACTCAGTTTCTTACTATTCAGGCTTCTGATTAGAGAAACACATTCTCATCTGAAGGAAGAAGACCTTGCTTTGCTGAAGGTAAGGACACATGAAGTGGGAGCTGTGGCTACTTCAGTGGCCTTCAAACAGAGCCATTCTCTGCAGAGTGTTATGGATGCAACCTATTGGAGAAGCAAGTCAGTGTTCGCATCATTCTATCTCAAAGATGTCCAGTCTCTTTACGAGTACTGCTACACCCTGGGACCATTCGTAGCAACGAATGCAGTAGTAGGCGAGGGCTCAGCCACTACATTCCCATAATCCCATAACCTTTTAACCTTTCTCTTGAATACTTTTTATGGGTTGTACGGTCGGCTAAGAAGCCTTCCACATCCTTGTTGATTTGGCGGGTGGTCAATTCTTTCTTGAGAAGCGCCGAGGTTAAAGGTTGTGATGAGGTCCTTTAGTATGGGTTGCAGCCCTGTATACTTTAGCACCTTTGAGTTGATTCAGCCTCCCAAGAGGAACGCTGCGCTCAGTAAGGAAGACGATCTTATTAAAGGCAGAGTAACGGTTCAAGTCGACTTCCTTACCAAGTACTTATTATTTCATTGTTATTGTGGATAACTGATTATATGAAATACGGGATACTTAGCTATCCTTTAATCTTGTACACTGGTTTTCACCCACCCCCCTGAGTGTGAATCAGCTACATGATTATCGGGTAAGTTTAATATTGAAAAATGTTATTTTTATTAGTAAAATAAATTTTTGAATATACTTACCCAATAATCATGATTTAATCGACCCTCCCTTCCTCCCCATAGAGAACCAGTGGACCGAGGAATAATTGAGGAGGTGTCAACAAGAAGTACTTGAGTACCTGGCCACAGGTGGCGCTGGTAAGTACACCCCCTTCTAGTATTGTGATAGCTGGCGTATCCCTCCATAGAATTCTGTCAGGCAACGGAGTTGACAGCTACATGATTATCGGGTAAGTATATTCAAAAATTTATTTTACTAATAAAAATAACATTTTTCTATGCACGTGAGAGGAACTGGCCGCTGATATTCAAAGGTTCCTGTTTCCCTTTTTTAAATGTGGTTTTTTTAGTCATTACTTATGCAATTTAACAATGAACGTCAGTTTCGGACGGAGCACATTATTTACTACTGGAAAACCTATATTCTCTATCCCTCTATGGAAAACCTCTATCTATTCCATTCCGATCCGTTGCTGGGCGGAGGGATTTGCCTTTCCATTGGCACTTCCTTACTTGTCTTCTCTATTCTAGTTCATTTATTTCCTTTAATCCTTTTTTTCCCACATCGGGTATATATATTCTTTTCCTTCCTCTATTCCTTCTCCCTTAAACAGAACGTTTCCTAATATCTTCTTCTTTTTCTCCTCTTTTCCTTTTCCTCTTCTGTAGTTCTATTATTTTCCTTCTCTCGTCGCTGAGAGCAGGACAGTAAAGAATGAAATAAAATAATTTTCTGACTTGATCTATAATTTTAACAATTTTACAGAGTCCGTTCTAACCAACTACAAAGGTTCCTAGTTTTAAAATGGATTCAATTTGAAAAAGTTGGGTTTTCCTCAAGTATTTCCGATAACATTGTTCAAAGTTCCATTAAATAAACAAGGAGCCCTTAATTAAAATTATTAGGAGTATTGTACTACAGTACACATTAATCCATTTCTGTAATGTATTTATACAGTAATTCTGAATTGTATTACAGGTAGGAAAATACAGTATAGTGTTGTTTATATGACAGTAAAGATTAGGGTAAATGGCACTTTTCATCGTATGTTAATGTTACAAAAACATTATGAAAATAATAACCAAAGATAATATTCCTATTGTTCATTATTGTGTCTTTCCAGATAAGGGAGAATTAAGCCAGAGTGATTCTGTTATCCGCACTCTTAAATTCTCGCCTCGGAAAGATCATTCTTTACCCGAGGGGAAGTTCTTGTGCCGTCAAAAGAGGAGACTTTAGCCATGGCCGCAACGAGCGTGGCAGACAAACGGGAATACTACGAGGAGCAGGAAAAGTAAGTACCGATATTTAGAAGTGTTTAAGTCTATTTGGTAACGGATGTTTACTTATAACTTAAGACCGGAGAACTTTCAAAAGGAAGAAATGAGAAGTGATTTAAATAAGTGCAAAATGAAATGCGAATCGACCGAGTATTTGTTCCTACACAAATGCAAACCCTTTGATAGGAATGTGCTTTCAGAACTTTTAGAACTATACCTAGGTGGCGCTAGTTACTGCCTATTGGCAAGGAGACCCTACCAACCTGACATCACCACTTGGGGCTCTCACTTTGTTTTCAATAGCTGTAGTTACTCAGGGGATACTTTCCACTCTGTAAAGTTAGAAGAGAGTCTTTACTCATGGGAAGCAGCTCTTCTAGGGTGAAGGACACTCCAAAATCAAACCATTGTTCTCTAGTCTTGGGTAGTGCTACTGTGTCCTTACCATGGTCTTCCACTATTTTGAGTTAGAGTTCTCTTGCTTGAGGGTACACACGAGCATACTATTCTATCTTATTTCTCTTCCTTTTGTTGTTTTGAAGTTTTCATAGGTTATTCATGAAAGATCTAATTTAATGTTATTACTGTTCTTAGAGTCTTTTATTTTGATTTTTTACTACTTCTTTAGTAGTTTATTTTTGTTCCGTAACCGAAATACAAACCACGCTATTTACATAGGGTATTACTTTCGGCGTAGCTGAAATGACGAGCCATTAGAATTTTAACGAGGGTTAACCAAAAAAAAAGGATTTTGGAATGAGTCTTTTATGTTCTTATGTTGAACATGCTGACGTAAGTCTTTTTATAGCTTATATATGAAATATCTGTTTTTGGTGTTGTTGCTGTTTTTTTTAGATGTTTAATTTTGGTTGTTCATTACTTCTCATATCGTTTATTCATTTCCTTAATTCCTTTCCTCACTGGGCTATTTTTCCCTGTTGGAGATCATGGTAAATCTCGAGAAGTCCTCTCTTCTGCCGACCCAACGACTGGTATATCTAGGCATGTTATTAGACACCTATCTCCACAAAGCCTTTCCATCAGACGACAGGATAGCAAGGCTGAGGAGGGTTGCAGAGTCTTTCCTTAGGCGAGAAGAGCTTCCAGCCCAATCGTGGTTACGTCTTCTAGGTCACCTTTCCTGCCTGGCCCGCCTGGTCCCGAACGGCCGCCTCAGGATGAGATCCCTGCAGTGGCGGCTCAAGTCCCGGTGGAATCAGGGCAACGATTCCCCCAACTCTCTGGTTCCTATAGGACCCATGGAACGAGCAGACCTGTGGTGGGGGCTGATCGACGAGAACCTACGAAAGGGAGTGGATCTTCTCGTCCTTCCCCCAGAATTGACACTGTTCTCGGACGCGTCAAAAGAAGGGTAGGGGGCCCACGTTCTGAACCAGAGGATCTCAGGCCTATGGTCAGAATCAGAAAAGTACCTACACATCAACCTGCTAGAGATGAAGGCCATGTATCTGGCTCTTCAACAGTTCCAACGGACCCTGGCGGGCCACTCCGTGGTGGTGATGAGCGACAACACCACAGTAGTGGCTTATATCAACAAGCAGGAAGGTACCTTTTCACAACAGCTATCCCATCTCGCAGTAGAGATACTGAGGTGGTCTGAAGTCTACTCGATAACACTATCAGCTCGCTTCATTCCTGGCAAGATAGTGAGTACCGAGTGGTCTTTGGATCCTCAGATATCCAACAAAGTCCTGACTTTGTGGGGTTCCCCGACAGTGGACCTGTTCGCGACAGCCTTGAATTTCAAGCTGCCACTGTACTACTCCCCAGTCCCGGACCCCAAGGCTCTCTGGCAAGATGCCTTCCAACAACGGTGGGACAACATCGACGTTTACGCCTTCCCACCGTTCTGTCTGATGAAAAGGGTGCTCAACAAGACCAGTCTATCGGTCAACCTGTCAATGACCTTAATAGCTCCGCTATGGCATCACGCGGAATGGTTCCTGGACCTTCTGCAACTCCTAACGGAACCTCCGAGAGAACTTCCCCCACGACACGAGCTACTCAGGCAACCACATTGCAACATCTACCACAAAGCCGTAGCCTCGCTTCGGCTTCACGCGTCTCCTCACGGAGAGAGGCTTTTCGCAATAGGTTGCGGAAAGAATGTCTCGACACCTGTGAAAGTCTTCCGCAGGAGTCTACCAGGCGAAGTGGAGAGTCTTTTGTGGTTGGTGTCGTGGGAGGGGTATCTCTCCCCTCGATGCCACTATTCCAGCAATAGCGGAGTTCTTCGTGTATTTGCGGGAGGAAATGCGCCTTTCGGTCTCGGCGGTGAAAGGCTATCGCTCAGCCTTAAGCCTGGCTTTTAGGCTGAAAGGAATAAACATTTCTTCCTCGCTAGAACTTTCTTTACTCATACGTAGCTATGAGCTTACCTGCCCTCAGTCGGAAGTGAGACCTCCTCCATGGAACGTGGTTCGGGTCCTCAGGGCTCTGAAGAGACCTCCCTTCGAACCATTACGTCAGGCCTCTGATCGCCACCTGACTTGGAAGACGGCATTCCTACTTGCGTTGGCTTCGGCCAAACGAGTCAGGGAACTTCATGGTCTCTCATACGACATCGCCCATTCAAGGGGATGGGGGCAGGTAACGTTCAGGTTCGTCCCTGAGTTTGTTGCCAAGACTCAGAACCCTGGAGTGTCGGACCCGCGGTTCGACTCCTTGAGGGTCACGAGTCTCCGTTCTGTAACAAGTGATCCAGACCATCTGCTATTATGCCCAGTGAGGAGTCTGAGGCATTACTTGAAGAGAACAGCTGCAGTCTGTCACCGCGCGCAGACTTTGTTCGTAAGCACGGGAAGGACAAAGAGGAGGGTTACCAAGAATACCATCTCGGCCTGGATTTGAAGGGTTATCCATCATGCCTTGAATCCTGACCCTCCTCCGTCACGTCGCCCTAGAGCACACGATGTCAGGGGCATCGCTACGTCCCTGGCCTTTAAGAGAAACTTCTCTGTGATGTAGGTGCTACAAGCTGGGGTCTGGAAGTGTCAAACGATCTTCACAGCCCACTACCTGCAGGAAATGACCCACAGGAGCCTCGATAATGTTTCTATCGGCCCTGTGGTGGCTGCACAACAGCTGGTCTAACCTCAGGCTCCTTAATGGACAGGTAGCAGAATGTTGAGGGCATTGTTACCCGGTTTTAGTCTGCGTGAATGAAAGAGTATGTCTGGCCCTTACTCCTTTCTTTATCCTCCCCTCTCTTGGGGAAAGCAGCATCCTTGTCTCTGCATAGCTGACCTCAACCTCTACAGGTAAACCATGCTCCCTTGTGTTCCTAGTATTAAGTTAATACTGTTGCGTCCCCCATACCCGGACGAGGTGGTATTGGGAACGTCCTAGCCTAGAATTCCATCTAAAGGACTTCAGGTCAACTTCCTAGGACGAGTCACACTTCATTCCTCCACACACAAGCTTATGTAGACCGCACGTTCCTTGCAGAGCAAGGAAATTGCGAGGTGCAGGGACTCTTTTTCTCGAGTGCTGGTCACTCGGATTCTGAGCCCCCGGGTAAGCCAAAGCCAGTAAGGCTGGGGACTTTCCACCCTTCCTAAGGGGTAAGTCACCCTATGTAAATAGCATGGTTTGTATTTCGGTTATGGAACAAATGACAAATTCGGAGATAATTTGTATTTTTCCTAACCATACAAACCTTAGCTATTTACACATATTTGCCCGCCAGCCCTGTCCCCCAAGTCAAGTCCTACCTCTAAGTGAAGTGAGACAGTTCACCAGTGTGGGGGGGGGGAGGGGTAGCTCGCTACCCCTTCCCCTACCCCCTGCTAACTAGCGCGGGGGTAGTTAACCCTTGTTAAAATTCTAATGGCTCGTCATTTCAGCTACGCCGAAAGTAATACCCTATGTAAATAGCTAAGGTTTGTATGGTTAGGAAAAATACAAATTATCTCCGAATTTGTCATTTTTAGAATGATGTATTGTTGATTTATTTTCATCATTTATTTATTTCCTTATTTCCTTTCCTCACTGGGCTATTTTTCCCTGTTGGAGCCCTTGGGCTTATAGCATCTTGCTTTTCCAACTAGGGTTGTAGCTTGGCTAGTGATAATAATAATAATAATAATAATAATAATAATGATAAATAAAAATTATTTCCAAATTTGTCCTTTACAATACGTACCTACCTTACAGCCTACACTCATGCGCTAAATGTCTCTGCAAGTTAAGGAGTTTGTTTCGTGAGAACATGAGGCATATTGTTCCTGTGGTTATACAAACCTTTCATCTTTTCCATCAAAAGTATTGTCTCTGCCAAAGGTGAGATCTCTATTGGATCATTAACAACTCAGTTTGGTAATAACAGACTGGTAAGGGAACTCACTCACTCGCTCGTCTGACTATTTCAAGGTCAATTTGACTTTGGCCACATCAAGGGTGGATGTAGATGCTGCTGCTCTTACCTCTTTGTTGCTGTTGACTCTATCTTTTTTATTTATTCCTTGGGATAATTCATTTCCTGACTGTTCCACTTCGCTATGGAAGGGGTAACAAAAGTCCAGGAAAGCCAGCTGTACCCGTGGGGACTTGGTTCCCGAGGACACGACCTCTCTCTCGGGATAGGTGGATGGTACCCGTGTGGTTCCCACAGAGCCATGGACCAGAGTCTTGCTTACGTTCTGGTACTGGCCATTCTGGTAGCCTAGTAGCTGTGCCCTGGTGGGTTATGCTGTCAACCCCTGTCACTCCAGCAATCCCAGTAGCGAGGCCAGAGGGCCGGGTAGCCTTTGCTGATCCGTCTACTCCAGCAGTCGGCCGGAACAGATGGGAGCTTTTCTCTCGGTCTGTTTCAGGCATGATGAGAAAGTTGTTGCGGCTTCCTGCTTATGCATGGACTTACTTTGGGAAGAGAAGGTGGCACCATTTGATGCCATGTTAGAGGGCTTGTGCTCTCTAGTAGGTGGAGAATGTGGGTCGAAGGGCTCTTGTTATTGTGCCCTTTCGTGTCCTTCAACCCTGACCTGTGGTGCTGGGTTTACTGTGTGCCGAGTCTAACGCCACGCTGTCTTGTGCCGGAGTTCTCCTTCCATGGCCCTGGGCATGCCGGGCCTTTTTCTTCTCCAAATTATGCGCCTAGTTCTGTCCTTGGGACGGAATGAATGTAATCATGAGAAGAAGCGGACTCCGTAGCATGTGGCATCGCCTTCATTCGCTGCAGCGGACGACAGTACTCCAGGGCAGGAGGTCGTGGGGATGTTGGCCTGCGGTTTGATGCCCACGGAGGCTGCCTACCCTGAGTTGGAGAGTTCTTCTCTGGAGGTCATGGCACTCATCGTGAATGTAACATCTTGGGGGAGGGTACGGTGGTTCCACCAGCGGGGAGGACATCGGTTGTCTATCGGCATTTCAGTGGCCCTCTTGAATCGAAGCCCTGGTTGACCTTGCGTTGGACCAGGTGGATAGTCAGATCTGTAGATCTGGAAATTTGTTTGGTTCAAGCAGGTCCAACAAGGTAACAGGATCTTACTACGGAAGTTTTTTTTTCTGCCAAAGAATGCCACGTCTTAGCCGGAGTTTCCACTCTGAAGGGGGCCCTCCCTTTATAGAGATTCAAGGCTGACGTTACGTCCTTATTGAGTGCTGAGTTGACGGTCACTCGAGTTCAGGATGGAAAAAGTAAGGTCTGTGCTGTCTTCCATCAGAGAGGAAGACTTCAGGCTTTCTGTAGATCTGAAAGATGCATACTTTCAACTGCCTGTTCATCAGACTTCTTGGAAGTACACTACCTCCACTTCCCCCTCAACGGTACGGTGTCTCAGACTGTGTGGCTCCTCAGGGGTTCACTCAGGTGTACATTGTGGTAGCCGCTTGGACCCACTCGTGAAGGATGAGACTGTTGGTGTATCTCAATGACTGGTTGATCCTGGCCTCTTCAAAGAGACAGTTGCTTCAGAATCGAGATCGGCTTCTTGCACTTTGCCACGATCTGGGGATTGCGGTAAACTGGGGAAAAGTTAAAATGGCATACCCAAGCAGAGGGTGTGAAGTACCTGGGCATGCCGATAGACTCAGCAGCAGCAGACATTTTCCCATAGACGATGGCATCGGCAAGCTTGGGGAGGTTGCACGACTCTTCCTGTCAAAGACAGTTGCTCCAGTTTAACATTGGTAACATTATCTCAAACGTCAGTCTACGTAAGAGAAGCTTATTCCTCTAGGGTTTCTCCACCAGAGATCCTTTCAGTGGTGCCTGTAGTATCACTGGGTAGCAAGCAGGGATCATCTCCCATTACATCTTGTGCCGTTTTCACGGGAAGTCCGAAACGATCTTGCCTGGTGGCTCGACAAGAACAATCCTCATCAGGAAGTGCCACTCGACTTCTTAAGTCCGAATCTTCATCTGTTTTTGTATCAGGAGTGTGGTCCAAGGAATACAGGCATCTGCACATCAACATCCTCAAGATGCGAGTGTCTTTCCTCTGTCTGCAAGTGTTCCAAGAAACTTTGAGGAAGCACTTGTTAGTCGCTGTAATGGCCTACATCAGCGAGTAAGAAGGCATGTTCTAGCGCTCCCCTCTGCAAGTTTGTGAACCAGATGCTTATCTGGGTGGTGTTTCACATTGTAGAATTGTCAGCAAGGTGCATTCTGGGCAAGGTGAATGACCTAGTCCACACATTCAGCCATCAGGGCCAGGCTGCAGGAGCAGAGTGGTCTCTACAGCCTTTCGTGGAGGAAAGGCTTCTTGCCCTGTGGGGTTCACTGGGGATCAACCTGTTTGCAATCCTTGGGCAGTGTTTGAAGAAGCCTGGCAACACCTCTGCGATCACATGGACATTTACACCTTTCCCCCATTCACCCTGATTGGGCCAGTAATCAATAGGGTGTTGATTATGACAGGAATCGGAATGACATTGGTGGGTCCAAGATGGCCACAGGCCGAGTTGTATCCTGATCTGCCGGCTCTTCTGGTTGAGGTCCCAAGAGAACTACCCTTGTGGCCACCTCTTCTTTGTCAGCCGCACCTGCGCAGTTACCACTTGCCCTTGGAGTCTTTATCTCTTCACTGTTGAGTATCTCCTTTGAGCGAAAGGCTTTTCACAAGGCATTACACATGAGATGTCTAGTTTCTCCAGAGGTCCACTGCATCTGTCTACCAGGCTAAGTGGGCCATATCCTGTGATTGGTGTCGTAGAAAGGGATTTCTTCGTCTTCCTTCATCGGGAAAAACATCTCTTGGTTGCAGCCATCAAAGGTTACCTCTAGGCCTAGAGTGTGGTGTATCCATTGGAAGATAAAATCCTCTTGGCTTTTTAGGAGCTGTCAATGCTTGTGAGGAGCTTCAAACAATCTTGCCCACCCTGGGATCTTAGGCCCCTGTAGTGGGATGTGACCCTAGTAATCAGGTTTCTTACACGTACCCCATTCGAACCTTTGAAGAGGACTGAATCAGAAAGGGATCGGACCTCAAGACATTCTTCCTACGTGCCTTACTGTCGACTAAAGGAGCGAGCGAGTTGCACGGTATTTCTTACGTAGCCAAGGAGGTCTCCTTTAGTTTTGTGCCCAACTTTGTGGCAAAGATAAAGGATCTGGCGGCATAGGACCCCAGGTGTGAATCCTCCATCCCCTCCCCCCCAGGAGGTGTCAGGTGGTGAGGAAGACGAGAGGATCTCGTATTCCGTAAGGTCTCTTGGGTGTTGTATGAAGAGAACCCCACACCTCAGGCCCGAGTGTAGGAATCTCTTCGATGGGTTTGCCAGATCTAAGAAAGAGCTGTCAGGGAACACGTCTTTTCTGGCTTCGTGAGCCTCAACAGAGAGCTTACTCTCTGGCCGATGAAATCAGGGGTATTGCCCCAACTCTCCCTATAGGCCGTGGGGCATACAGCAATATTGTTCACTTTTATTTGACCCACCCTGCAACTATCCAATTTTTTTATATGTTATTCAGTATGTTCTTAGCTACAAAAAAAATACAATGTTCTCCAAAAATAACTTGCACATTAATTAGTAATTACTAATTATTATCCTCCTAATATTCAACAGAATTTAGTTCAATTTCTTGCCACTAGATGGCTCTGCACAGGTTCTTATCCAATAAGAGCATTAGAAACGGAATCTCGTGCCGTTGCCACATCTCTAATGCGCAGATGCCATATTTCTCTCGGATGCGGAAGATAGCGTGTTTTAAAAGGTACAATTCCACTTTACATCATCATA
The DNA here is from genome assembly GCF_036898095.1 of Palaemon carinicauda. Classification (NCBI taxonomy): domain Eukaryota; kingdom Metazoa; phylum Arthropoda; class Malacostraca; order Decapoda; family Palaemonidae; genus Palaemon; species Palaemon carinicauda. Next base: position 45,129,062 of record NC_090767.1, read on the forward strand.
ACTCAACATTATCTCAACTCAAGACATCAAATTCTTTTCCGTTTCTGGTATTTTGCTGTAGTGTTGGTTAAAAAGGTTCGTAACTCAGTTTCGTTGATCAATATTGCATATATGTATGTATGTGTATGTATATGTGTACAGTAGGGTCCCGAATTAAGCGTGTTCGAATTACACGATTCCCCTTTTCCGCGATCGCTATTTTTCAAAAATAAATTTTCTGTATCTGCGAGGCTGTTCAAAGTTCGCGAGTCAAGCACTACAAAATGTATCAAATCTATTGTCTTTTTAAGTATATTGGTAGCCCTAAATACGGTGATTTATAATAAATGTTACAAAACAATATTAACATTACATTTCATTAACATAATTTCATGATGAATAGCCTATTTAAGGATAAAATTCCACATCAACAATGAAATCAACTGTTAACTGTGCGAGTCCAGCTGACAAAATGTAAACAGAAATGTG
>NC_090767.1:45134529-45215935 GCF_036898095.1 Palaemon carinicauda
CGATTCCAGCTCGCGCCAAAGTACATACATACATATACCAAAGGCACTTCCCCCAATTTTGGGGGGTAGCCGACATCAACAATGAAACAAAACAAAAAGGGGACCTCTACTCTCTACGTTCCTTCAGCCTAACCAGGGACTCAACCGAGTTCAGCTGGTACTGCTAGGGTGCCACAGCCCAACCTCCCACATCATCCACCACAGATGAAGCTTCATAATGCTGAATCCCCTACTGCTGCTACCTCCGTGGTCATCTAAGGCACCGGAGGAAGCAGCAGTGCCTACCGGAACTGCGTCACAATCGCTCGCCATTCATTCCTATTTCTAGCATGCTCTCTTGCCTCTCTCACATCTATCCTCCTATCACCCAGAGCTTTCTTCACACCATCCATCCACCCAAACCTTGGCCTTCCTCTTGTACTTCTCCCACCAACTCTTGCATTCATCACCTTCTTTAGCAGACAACCATTTTCCATTCTCTCAACATGGCCAAACCACCTCAACACATTCATACCCACTCTAGCCGCTAACTCATTTCTTACACCCGTTCTCTCCCTCACCACTTCGTTCCTAACCCTATCTACTCGAGATACACCAGCTATACTCCTTAGACACTTCATCTCAAACACATTCAATTTCTGTCTCTCCATCACTTTCATTCCCCACAGCTCCGATCCATACATCACAGTTGGTACAATCACTTTCTCATATAGAACTCTCTTTACATTCATGCCCATCCCTCTACTTTTTACTACTCCCTTAACTGCCCCCAACACTTTGCAACCTTCATTCACTCTCTGACGTACATCTGCTTCCACTCCTCCATTTGCTGCAACAACAGACCCCAAGTACTTAAACTGATCCACCTCCTCAAGTAACTCTCCATTCAACATGACCTTCAACCTTGCACCACCTTCCCTTCTTGTACATCTCATAACCTTACTCTTACCCACATTAACTCTCAACTTCCTTCTCTCACACACCCTTCCAAATTCTGTCACTAGTCGGTCAAGCTTCTCTTCTGTGTCTGCTACCAGTACAGTATCATCCGCAAACAACAACTGATTTACCTCCCATTCATGATCATTCTCGCCTACCAGTTTTAATCCTCGTCCAAGCACTCGAGCATTCACCTCTCTCACCGCTCCATCAACATACAAGTTAAACAACCACGGTGACATCACACATCCCTGTCTCAGCCCCACTCTCACCGGAAACCAATCACTCACTTCATTTCCTATTCTAATACATGCTTTACTACCTTTGTAGAAACTTTTCACTGCTTGCAACAACCTTCCACCAACTCAGGTTTTTATGAATAGGAAAAATACAAATTACTTTTAAGATTTGGTCAATTATGAATTTTGTTTTTATGTATTTTTGAGACTACCTTTTGGTTGCTGGAAAAAATGTCCCATTATCATCTTCTGTCTTCTGTCTTTGGAATTATTTTCAATTTAGGTTTCAGTGAGCATTGTTTGAGATTGATTGATAGTTGAGCAAAAGATTATGTTTTCATCTGTAATGATTATTGATCTCTGATAGAAACTACGTATTATTCAGACTCATTATTTCCAGCCCGTCCTGGCTTTACCTGTTCCCGTACAAGATGGTACATTGGTCGTTGTCACGTCCATCGTGGATGGCCGCTGCTGCGTACGCAAAAACGGGTAGCGTCCCGGAAGGCGTTTATGATAGGTCTGGTTTGCGTCAGTCAAGATCAGCTGGCTAATGTCTCTGGCCATTCCTCCTCCTCTGGGCCAGTTTAGAAGAAGTCTGAAGAGAGAAGGCCTGTTGTTTCAAGAGATGTCAGTGATGGGGTTTACTCCCTTGTCATCTATATGGTCTATAAGGTGAGTCGTGTCTCCTCGGATTCTCCTGCGCTTCTAATTTGTTCCGTAACTGGAATACAAACCTTAGCTATTTAATATGGGTTATTACTTTCGGCATTGCTGAAATGACGAGCCACTAATTTTTAACGAGGGTTTACTACCCACACCTCCAGTTAGTGGGGGTAGGGTAGGGTAGCTTGCTACCCCCCCCCCTCTCACACCTGTGCTTGAGCTCACTTTGCTCTCGGCTCGGATGGTAGTCGGACGTGTCCGCTCTCATCCTCGCCGTCATTTGGCTGCCATTTAATTTTTTTGTCTTTTTCTTTTTCTAGTTCTGTTTGTGAAGTTGGCCTCTGTGATTATGTGCACCTGCCCTGTGTTTCCCGACCGCCCCTGTGGAACATTCATGTCGGCGGTCGAGACTGATCCTCACGCCCTTTGCCCTTCTTGTAGGGGCCAATGGTGTGATAGCAACAACAGGTGTAGTGAGTGCAGGGAGTGGTCTACCTCTCAGTGGGAGAGGTTTTCGCGACGACGGAAGAAGTCCAAGCGGGATATTTCTCCTTCGAAGGTTTCTTTGAAAGGAGAAAAACCCAAGACCTCTTCTTCCGTTGCCCAAACCTCCTCGGAAGCTCCCACTCGGTCGGTCTCTTTCGAGAGACCGTCGAGTGGTAGCGTAGACCGATGCACTGTTTACCAACCTCGGGGCTCGAGAGATGACGTTGCTTCCCCTAGCGAAGCAGCTCCACTTCTCCCCCCGGGGGAGGATATGTCACTAACCCCCCTTTTTAAGCTTTGGTCCTCCTTGGGGCTTACAGGTTCGCCCTCCAAGGAGGTTTTGCTTAACTACATCCAATTGGGTGCCGCCGTCGAGCAATCGCCGCCATCACCGGCAGAGGTTGATCCTCTGTCTCTTGTCGACGTTGTAGTGTCAGAGGAATCCAATGCGGTATCACCCATCACCTCTGCCTCTTCAAACCCTACGGTTGCTGACGGCTTAGTTTCTCCCGTCTCTGTTCAACCTACGAGGGAGAAACTAAGTCCATCGCCAGTCTCTCCTGCTGGTGTTTCTTCCCCTCGGGGGAGTTCACTTACAGAGACTCCTCTTCGGAGGACTGCAGAAGGTCAGCTTGCTGATCCAACGGCCCCCAGAGGACGCAATCGTCGGAAGGCATCTTCGCCAAAAAGGCCTTCCTTTAACTGCGGTGAGGAGGCGCCTCTTTGGTTCATCACCTTCGTTGCAGTCTACCGCAGAGGAGCCTCGAGACCGATCACCTATCACTGTTCCTGCACTGGTCCTGGACCTTTCTGCAGATTGTTCGCAAACTCCTTCAGTGGAAGGTCGTCCTTTTAAAGGACACGTTGACCTTCCACCTGATAGACCTGCCCACCTGCCGTCACCTTTTTTACATAGGTCTAACAAGGCTTCACCGGAGCGCGCTAAGGTGCGCCAATCCGCCAACGAAACCTGACGAGCGCTCTTTAGTAACTCGCCAGGCCCCATCACTAAACCCTAACACAGGGCATCAAGGGCCTATGCGCCAACACGTGCATACGTCCCAACAGGAGGATAGCTCCATCACGCGCTATGCATGCCTTCATGCACATATACACCCACGTTCTCCTGCGCGCCAGGTCTTGCCTGAGCCTAATCGCAAACATTCCCCTACGCGCCCGCGCCCAGCTGCGTGCCAACTCTCACCTGCGCGCCATCAACCTCCTACGCGCCAGTGGTCTCCCGCGTGCCAGCGCTCTCCCGCGCGCCATCAGTCTCTTGCCCGTGCTCGAACGCGCCCAACAGCTAACTCTCCTGCGCACCAACGATCTACTGATCTGGGCGCTGCTGGGAAGTCAACAATGCTGGCTTCTCCCATGCGCCAATTAGTACCATCGCGCCAGCGCTCGCCTTCGCGCCAACCTTCTCCCGCACACATCCGCGAGGATATGCGGGCGCGCTCGCCTATCCTCTCCAACGGATTCTCGCCAACATTCTATTGCGCGTCCACACGCCTCACATGTTTCAACTGCGCGCCCGCTGCTAGGGATCTTTCTCCTGAGCGCGGGCCCTACGGCTGGTACAGGCATGCGCGAACTCTCACCCGCAAGATCTTTTCTCAGACGAGATGACCTTCCAGCCCAGTCGTGGTTACGTCTCCTCGGTCACCTTTCATCGCTGGCCCGTCTCGTTCCCAATGGTCGCCTCAGGATGAGATCCCTCTAGTGGCGACTCAAGTCCCGGTGGAATCAAGCGGACAACTCCCCGGACATCCAGATCCCCATGGGACCTGCGGAACTGACGGATCTCCAGTGGTGGGTGGCAGACGAGAACTTACAAAAGGGAGTGGATCTTCTTGTCCTCCCCCCTGATTTGACGGTGTTTTTGAACGCTTAAAAAAAAAGGGTTGGGGGCCCACGTTCTGCACCACACGACCTCAGGCCTCTGGTCAGAGTCAGAAAAGTACCTCCACATAAATCTCCTAGAGATGAAGGCCATCTTTCTAGCCCTTCAACAGTTCCATCAGTACCTGGCAAGCCACTCTGTGGTGATGATGAGCGACAACACCACAGTAGTTGCCTACATCAACAAACAACGAGGTATTTTTTCGCAGCAACTATCCCATCTAGCAGTAGAAATACTGAGATGGTCCGAAATCTGCTCGATACCACTATCGGCACGCTTCATTCCGGGCAAAAGGAATGTGCTCGCCGACGACCTGAGCAGAGTATCTCAGTGAGTACCGAGTGGTCTTTGGATCATCTAGTAGCCAACAAAGTCCTGACTTTGTGGGGTTCTCCGACTGTGGACCTCTTCGCAACAGCCCTGAACTTCAGGCTCCCGCTGTACTGTTCCCCAGTCCCAGACCCCAAGACTCTCTGGCAAGATGCTTTCCAACAACGGTGGACAACATCGACGTTTACGCCTTTCCCCCGTTCTGTCTGATGAGGAGGGTACTCAACAAGACCAGAACATCGGTCAATCTTTCAATGACCCTCATAGCTCCGCCACCAAGAGAACTCCCTCCACGACACAATCTTCTCAAACAACCACATGCCAACATCTTCCACAAATCCGTAGGTTCACTGCGGCTTCACGCCTGGAGACTATCCAGCATCTCCTCTCTGAGAGAGGATTTTCGAAACAAGTTGCGATTAGGATGTCTGAACACCTGCGCAGGTCATCCGCAGGGGTCTACCAGGCGAAGTGGCGAGTCTTCTGTGGTTGGTGTCGTGGAAGGGGTATCTCTCACCCGGATGCCACTATTCCAGCAATAGCGGAGTTCCTCGTGTATTTGCGTGAAGAAATGCGCCTTTCAGTCTCGGCAGTGAAAGGCTATCGCTCAGCCTTAAGTCTGGCCTTCAGGCTCAAAGGAATGGACATTTCCTCATCGCTAGAACTTTCTCTACTCATACTTAGTTATGAACTTACCTGCCCTCAGTCGGAAGTGAAACCTCCCCCATGGAACGTGGTTCGAGTTCTCAGGTCTCTTAAGAGACCTCCGTATGAACCAGGCATCAGATCGCCACCTAACCTGAAAGACGGTATTCCTGCTAGCTTTGGCCTCGGCCAAGCGAGTCAGCGAACTTCATGGTCTCTCGTATGGCATTGCTCATTTAAGGGGATGGGGGGGAGGTAACGTTCAGCTTCGTCCCTGAGTTTATTGCTAAGACTCAGAATCCAAGAGTAGCGGATCCTCGATTCGACTCCTTCCGGATTTCTAGTCTCCGTACTATAACAGATGACCCAGACCATCTCTTACTATGTCCAGTGAGGAGCTTGAGGCTGTACCTCAAGAGAACAGCCGCAGCCTGTCCTCGTGTGCCTGCACTATTCGTCAGCACAGGAAGGACCAAGAACACCATCTCAGCATGGATTTGCAGGGTCATTGACTTGGCACTGAATCCAGACCCTCCTCCGTCACGTCGCCCCAGAGCACATGATGTCAGGGGCATAGCTACGTCCCTGGCCTTTAAAAGAAATTTTTCAGTGACACAGGTTCTTCAAACTGGGGTGTGGAAACGTCAAACAACGTTCACATCCCACTACCTGCAAGAATTGACCCACAGGAGACTCGATACGTTCTCTATCGGTCCTGTGGTGGTTGCACAACAGCTGGTTTAAAACCTCAAGCTCCTTATTGGACAAGTAGCAGAAGGTTGAGGGCATTGTTATCCGGTTTTAGTCTGCATGAATGAAAAGGTTTGACTGTCCCTTATTCTTTTCTTCATCATCCCCTCTCTTGGGGAAAGCAGCATTCTGTGTTCTCTGCATAGCCTACCTCAAACCACTGCAGGTAAACCATGCTCCCTAGTGTTCCTAGTATTGAGATTAATACTGTTACGTCCCCATACCCTGACGAGGTGGTTTTGGGAAAGTCCTAGTCTACAAGTTTCCATCTAAAGAACTTCAGAACTTTCTAGGACGAGTCACACTCCTTCATACCTTCACACACAGCTTGTGTAGGCCGCAGACCTTGCGTAGCAAGGTTTTAGCGAGGTGCAGGGACTCCTTATTTCTTGAGTGCATACACACTCAAATAAGGAGTCCCCGGGCGAAGCCAAAAGCCAGTACTGGCTGGGACGTCCACCCTTCCTAATGGGTGAGTCACCCCTATTAAATGTCGTGGTTTATATTCCAGTTACGGAACAAATGACAAATTCGTAGATAATTTGTATTTTTCCTAACTATACAAACCTTAGCTTTTTCAATATTAATCTTACCCGATGATCATGTAGCTGTCAACTCCGTTGCCCGACAGAAATCTACGGTCGGGATACGCCAGCGATCGCTATCCAGGTGGGGGTGTACACAACAGCGCCATCTGTGAGTAGGTACTCAAGTACTTCTTGTCAACAAGAACTCAATTTTTCCTCTGTCGTGCCGCCGGCAAGACCTACTTGGATACGCTGTTGATTTTGGAGTTATTGTTCACGATTTGGTGATGTATTTGCTCTAAAGTTATAGCCTTCGATATTCAGGAAGCTTTCTCATTAGCTTAGCAAGCTTTTGGAATTAATTTAGATTAATTGGTAACGAACTTTGCTAGATTTTGGAATCCCCCCTTGACTACTTCTAAATTCAAGATGTCTGACCAGTCTCAAGTACCTAAGTACAGGCAGTGTAGCGTTAGGACTTGTACTAGGCGTCTTCCGAAGGCCTCTATAGATCCTCACACCGTATGTTCCAATTGTAGGGGTAAATCCTGTCAATTGGAAGATCGATGTGGGGAATGTGCTGGGCTTTCGGAATTCGATTTTAACGAATTCCTTAGATATGCACATAGGTTAGAGAAGGAGAGAAATAGGAGGAGTTCTTCTCGCTCTGTGGATTTTTCTTCTCCCCATGCCCCTCAACCTTTTCCTTCCCCTGTGGTGGTGACTCCCGAACCTGCTACGAGTGCTCAGCCTGGTATGGCGGATATGTTGCGTGCCATTCAGGCTCTCGGTGACAAAGTGGAGTCATTGGCTAATGACCGTAATCAGCTCTTGGCAGATGTCAGAGAGCTGAAAGCGAAAAGTGCAGTGGGAAGTGTTAGTGCTAGTGATGTGCAAAGTGTCAGTGTCAGTGTTGCGTATGAGGGTACATCTGTGCGTGCCAGTCGTCCTCCCAGTCCGGGACCTCTTGCAAGCTCCCAAGCCCAGGGGAGAAGCAATGTCGAAGGACCAAAGGGTTCGGCAGGCCTTGATCGGCGCACGGATGTATCCTCAGTGGTTGCGGACGTATCTGTTAAGGATCGTCCCATCCACATACAGACGAATGAGCCCTTACATTCCTCGTCTGTGGAAGAGGTTTCCAGGAGGAAACGGTGGACCAAGGTTTCACGACCGCTCAAACGTAAGGTCCCTTCCGAGCGAGTCCAACGGCCCAGGTGTAGCCACTGGGTCAGTTCGGACTCGCAGCAGTCATCTGATGACTGCACACCTCCCAAGAGAGGTAGAGTGGTCCCTCAACAGGCTACTGCTCCGTCTGTTGTTGCTCCAACCACAGTAGACCCTAAGTGGTCCATGCTGCAGACTATGCAGTCTCAGCTTGCTGCATTCATGCAGGAGTATCATGCTGAGAAGGCTCCTGTTAACCTACAACCCGCCGAGGTTGTGCGCTCAGCAGATACTGCGGCTGCCTGCTCCCACACTCCACCTGTGAGAGCTCCACCACCGATGCGCAGTCCACCCTGCCAGACGCATGTTCTTGCTGCACCATCTGCTAACATGCGTGAGCTGCCGCATCAGGAGTTGCCGGGTTCCAGCACTATGCGGCATTCTCCTCAGCCCATGCAGCATGCTCTGCATACCTTACAGCATGCTCCGCATACCATGCAGCATGAGCCGCATACCTTACAGCATGCTCTGCATACCATACCGCATGCTCCTCAACCCACCGCAGCCCCTCCCACACTCCAGCCCTCTGCTTTTGTTGTTGCCAGCTCGCAGACCGACCAGCAGCGGCATGATGTTGGATCTGCAGGTACGCATGCACCTGTACAGCCGGATTCAGCCGTTCAGCTTTCTGCTCTGCCTTTGCCACTTACAACTCAGCTTTCGGATGATGGTGTATCGGATGATGAAGCTGCACATCTGGATGAGCCTCACTCTGATTTTGAGGGGCCCAAGTCTACTCCTCCCTCCTTAGACTTTCATAAAGTCCTTGCCTTGTTCAGGGACTTGTATCCTGAGCAGTTTGTGTCTGCAACCCCTCGTTCTCCTCCCTCCGAGTTTGCTCTGGGCATGCAGTCTGCTGCGCCTGCCTTCACCAAGCTTGTTCTCGCCAGATCATCTAAGAGAGCTTTGAGGGTTATGGGGGACTGGTTGCAGTCCAAGAAGCAACTGGGAAGGACTTCTTTCGTCTTTCCGCCTCCCAAGCTTGCTTCTAAGTCGAGCGTCTGGTATGCCACGGGAGAGGAACCCGGCTTGGGGGTTCCTGCCTCTGCCCAGGCCGACTTCTCAAGTCTGGTTGACTCTCCCCGCAGGTTGGCTATGAGACGTTCGAAGATCATCTGTTGAAGGGAGTCTTTCGTGCCTTCGAGATATTCAACTTCCTCGATTGGTGTTTGGGAGCCTTAAGCAGGAAGACTTCCCCTTCAGATAAGGACTCGGCCATGCTGATCATGTCTAGCATGGACAAAGCAATTCGGGATGGGTCTGGTGAACTTGCGGCTTCGTATGTATCAGGAGTCCTTAAGAAGAGAGAACATCTTTGCTCCTTCTTATCAGCTGGTATCACTCCTTGCCAGAAGTCAGAGTTGTTGTTTGCTCCTCTCTCCAAGTGTCTGTTTCCGGAGGAGCTGATTAAGTGGATGGCTGCCTCACTTATCCAGAAGGATACTCATGATCTTATGGCATCTTCTGCACGTAAGGCTAAAACCTTACCTTCCGTGCTTAGACCCTTCAGCCCTGCAGCAGTTGACACACCTGCTTCTAGGTTCATCCCGCCCCTTCGTGGCAGAGCCTCCAGCAGAGGAGGTACCCGTGCAGACAGTCACCGTGGCAAATCCAAGAAGGGTTCCAAGTCCGCAAAAGGCAAGTTTTGACTGCCTTCCTCTCCAGACAGCAGTAGGAGCCAGACTCAAGACCTTCTGGCAAGCTTGGGAGAGCAGAGGTGCAGATGCTCAGTCTGTGAAGTGGCTAAGGGAGGGATACAGAATTCCGTTCTGCCGCAGTCCCCCTCTAGCTACGTCTCCCATCAACCTCTCTCCCAACTACAAGGAGAAGGACAAGAGGCTAGCGTTGCAACAAGAGGTGTCGCTCTTGCTACAAAAGGAAGCAGTGGTCATAGTCCGGGATCATCAATCCCCGGGCTTTTACAACCGTCTCTTCTTGGTAGCCAAGAAGACAGGAGGTTGGAGACCGGTGCTGGACGTCAGTGCTCTCAATGCTTTTGTCACCAAGCAGACGTTCACGATGGAGACGACGAAGTCGGTCCTAGCAGCGGTCAGGCAGGAGGACTGGATGGTCTCGTTAGACCTGAAAGACGCGTACTTTCACGTCCCCATCCATCCAGACTCCCAACCTTTCCTAAGATTCGTCTTTGGAAAGGTTGTGTACCAGTTCCAAGCCCTGTGCTTTGGCCTAAGCACGGCACCTCTTGTGTTTACCAGACTGATGAGGAATATTGCGAAATTCCTTCACTTGGCAGACATCAGAGCCTCCCTCTATTTAGACGACTGGCTTTTAAGAGCTCCCACAAGAAGACAGGAGGTTGGAGACCGGTGCTGGACGTCAGTGCTCTCAATGCTTTTGTCACCAAGCAGACGTTCACGATGGAGACGACGAAGTCGGTCCTAGCAGCGGTCAGGCAGGAGGACTGGATGGTCTCGTTAGACCTGAAAGACGCGTACTTTCACGTCCCCATCCATCCAGACTCCCAACCTTTCCTAAGATTCGTCTTTGGAAAGGTTGTGTACCAGTTCCAAGCCCTGTGCTTTGGCCTAAGCACGGCACCTCTTGTGTTTACCAGACTGATGAGGAATATTGCGAAATTCCTTCACTTGGCAGACATCAGAGCCTCCCTCTATTTAGACGACTGGCTTTTAAGAGCTCCCACAAGTCGTCGCTGTCTGGAGAATCTCAGATGGACTATGGATCTGACCAAGCAACTGGGCCTCCTGGTCAATTTAGAGAAGTCCCAACTCGTCCCATCCCAGACCATTGTCTACCTGGGTATGGAGATTATGAGTCGAGCTTTTCGGGCTTTTCCGTCGGCCCCAAGGATCAATCAAGCCCTAGAATGCATCCAGAGCATGCTGAGAAGGAACCGATGCTCAGTCAGGCAGTGGATGAGTCTAACAGGGACACTTTCATCGCTGGCCCTGTTCATCGAGTTAGGGAGACTCCACATCCGCCCCCTTCAGTATCATCTAGCTGCTCACTGGATAAAGGACATGACGCTAGAGACGGTCTCAGTTCCTGTTTCCGAAGAGATGAGGTCTACTCTAACGTGGTGGAAGAACAGCATTCTTCTCAAGGAAGGTCTACCATTGGCTGTTCAGACCCCCGACCACCGTCTCTTCTCGGACGCATCGGACACGGGCTGGGGTGCGACACTGGACGGACAGGAATGCTCGGGCACATGGAATCAGGAGCAAAGGACACTTCACATCAATTGCAAGGAGTTGTTGGCGGTTCATCTGGCCTTGATAAACTTCAAGTCCCTCCAGCTAAACAAGGTGGTGGAGGTGAACTCCGACAACACCACAGCCTTGGCTTACATCTCCAAGCAGGGAGGGACTCATTCGAGGAAGTTGTTCGAGATCGCAAGGGACCTCCTCATTTGGTCAAAAGATCGAAAGCTCATGCTGGTAACGAGGTTCATTCAGGGCGATATGAATGTCATGGCAGATCGCCTCAGCCGGAAGGGTCAGGTCATCCCCACAGAGTGGACCCTTCACAAGAATGTTTGCAGCAGACTATGGGCCCTGTGGGGTCAGCCAACCATAGATCTATTCGCTACCTCGATGACCAAGAGGCTCCCGTTGTATTGTTCTCCGATTCCAGATCCAGCAGCAGTTCACGTGGATGCCTTTCTGCTGGAGTGGTCCCATCTCGACCTGTATGCGTTCCCGCCGTTCAAGATTGTCAACAGGGTACTTCAGAAGTTCGCCTCTCACAAAGGGACACGGCTGACGTTGGTTGCTCCCCTCTGGCCCGCGAGAGAATGGTTCACCGAGGTACTGCAATGGCTAGTCGACGTTCCCAGGACTCTTCCTCTAAGAGTGGACCTTCTGCGTCAACCTCACGTAAAGAAGGTACACCCAAACCTCCACGCTCTTCGTCTGACTGCCTTCAGACTATCGAAAGACTCTCAAGAGCTAGAGGCTTTTCGAAGGAGGCAGCCAGAGCGATTGCCAGAGCAAGGAGGACATCCACTCTCAGAGTCTATCAGTCTAAATGGGAAGTCTTCCGAAGCTGGTGCAAGGCCAATGCAGTTTCCTCAACCAGTACCACTGTAACCCAGATTGCTGACTTCCTGTTACATCTAAGGAACGTAAGATCCCTATCAGCTCCTACGATCAAGGGTAACAGAAGTATGTTGGCAGCGGTTTTCCGCCACAGAGGCTTGGATCTTTCCACCAACAAAGATCTACAGGACCTCCTTAGGTCTTTTGAGACCTCAAAGGAACGTCGGTTGTCCACTCCAGGCTGGAATCTAGACGTGGTTTCAAGGTTCCTAATGTCATCAAGATTTGAACCGCTCCAATCAGCCTCTTTTAAGGACCTTACATTAAAAACTCTTTTCCTCGTGTGCTTAGCAACAGCTAAGAGAGTAAGTGAGATCCACGCCTTCAGCAGGAACATAGGTTTCACATCTGAAACGGCTACATGTTCCTTGCAGCTCGGTTTTTTGGCTAAAAACGAGCTTCCTTCACGTCCTTGGCCTAAGTCGTTCGAGATCCCAAGCCTGTCCAACTTGGTGGGGAACGAACTAGAGAGAGTACTTTGCCCAGTTAGAGCTCTTAGGTACTATTTAAGAAGGTCAAAGCCATTACGAGGACAATCAGAAGCTTTATGGTGTGCTATCAAGAAGCCTTCTCTACCGATGTCTAAGAACGCAGTTTCTTACTACATCAGGCTTCTGATTAGAGAAGCACATTCTCATCTGAAGGAAGAAGACCTTGCTTTGCTGAAGGTAAGGACACATGAAGTGAGAGCTGTGGCTACTTCAGTGGCCTTCAAACAGAACCGTTCTCTGCAGAGTGTTATGGATGCAACCTATTGGAGAAGCAAGTCAGTGTTCGCATCATTCTATCTCAAAGATGTCCAGTCTCTTTACGAGAACTGCTACACCCTGGGACCATTCGTAGCAGCGAGTGCAGTAGTAGGTGAGGGCTCAGCCACTACATTCCCATAATCCCATAACCTTTTTAACCTTTCTCTTGAATATTTTTATTGTTGTTCTTTGGGTTGTACGGTCGGCTAAGAAGCCTTCCGCATCCTGGTTGATTTGGCGGGTGGTCAAATTCTTTCTTGAGAAGCGCTTAGGTTAGAGGTTGTGATGAGGTCCTTTAGTATGGGTTGCAGCCCTTTATACTTCAGCACCTAAGAGTCGTTCAGCATCCTAAGAGGACCGCTAGGCTCAGTAAGGAAGACGTACTTAAAAAAGGCAGAGTAATGGTTCAAGTCGACTTCCTTACCAGGTACTTATTTATTTTATGTTTGTTATTTTGAATAACTGATAAAATGAAATACGGGATACTTAGCTTCTTTGTTAACATGTATGCTGGTCTCCACCCACCACCCTGGGTGTGAATCAGCTACATGATCATCGGGTAAGATTAATATTGAAAAATGTTATTTTCATTAGTAAAATAAATTTTTTAATATACTTACCCGATGATCATGAATTAAAGAACCCGCCCTTCCTCCCCATAGAGAACCAGTGGACCGAGGAGAAAATTGAGTTGTTGTTGACAAGAAGTACTTGAGTACCTACTCACAGATGGCGCTGTTGTGTACACCCCCACCTGGATAGCGATCGCTGGCGTATCCCGACCGTAGATTTCTGTCGGGCAACGGAGTTGACAGCTACATGATCATCGGGTAAGTATATTCAAAAATTTATTTTACTAATGAAAATAACATATTTAACCAAACTTGCCCGCCAGCCCTATCCCTCTTGAAGTCCTACCTCCAAGCAAAGTGAGCTCAAGCAGAGGTGTGTGAGAGGGAGGAGGTAACAAGCTACCCTCCCCTACCCCAGCTAACTAGCGGTGTGGGTAGTAAACCCATGTTAAAAATTAACGGCTCGTCATTTCAGCTACGCCGAAAGTAATACCCCTATTAAATAGCTAAGGTTTGTATAATTAGGAAAAATACAAATTATCTACGAATTTGTCATATTTGCATAATTTTCATGATATATTTATGTTTGAGAGTACAGTCTTGGGACTTTTTGCTCATAGGTAACTGCTGAGGAATTGATGGAGCTAGCAGCTAAAGCTGGAGAAGTTCGTTATGTGCGTCTTGGATTGGAGTGTAATGGAACTAAAAATGCATTAGTGGAGTCTTCTGAGCAACCTTTTAATAATATCAGCGCTGAAAATGCATCATCAGGAATTCATGGGACAGCCCATCAAGTAAGTATTTTAATGTGTGATGTAAAGTATGTAGAACTTCTAGTTGCTCTTATGCAAATAGGTTTATAATGGTTGAGAGAGGGATTTTGTTTGCAATCAGGGACAGGTACGTTTACTACAAGGTATATTTGTTCCTTCCTAGTTTATGGTTGTCCATTGAATCGATGACGAATACTGCTTCCTTAAATAACTGGTGATGATGATTAAATTAATGTTGTTGTTGCTGATGCCATTGTACGCGACTGTGCAGACCAATCCTAGAATCACAGATTCTACCACACATCTGGCAGGTTCCTACGCATCCTACAAACCCTCGTTCTTTATTTAGAGATATTAAAGTTGGATGATGAGCAGCTATCCTACCACCGATTGGAAAGGGGCTCCAATTTTAGACTGCTCACTTTCATTTCGGCCACTGTCTAGTACTCACTTTACATTCTATAAGTATTTATAGGATTTTTTAATTGTTGAATTGACATTGTTTCTCTTTCCAGAGTGAACCATTCTACCGCTGCAATTATCAAGCCCCAAACCAAGAGCAACGAGGCAGCGCAGCGAGAAATTGAGGAAGCCATGAGGAGAGTCAAAGAGGCCCAGAACTTTGTTGCATCGGCCATTGACCCTGTCATGTCTTTCTTGGACTCCTCCAAGGACAAAAGGTCACGATCTAGATCACGGAGTCTCTCTCTCTCTCTCTCTCTCTCAGACTCCTGAGTTTTTATGTATTGATGCAGAATGATATCAGAGCTAGTTTCCGAGGTGAGTTCTCTTTGCCACCACGAGGGATCCATTGTCTTACCTTTTGACTATCTCTTTTAATATGGCATAGCTAATGCAGTTCTCTAGCTACTGATCTTACTTGGTGTCTCTGCTTTTTACCATTGCCTCAAGGCAAGAGTGACTTAAGTGTAGAATAGACATAATGATATAGTGAAACCTCGAGATACGAATGTTTCTTTATACGAAAAGCTCATTTTACGAAATGACATTCGAAGATTTTTTCGCCTAGTATTATGAAAAAATACTCGGGATACGAAATGAAATTTGCCGTAAATTTTATGATCACGTTACTTGTAAAGCGTGACTCATTCTGCGAAAAAATCATGTTACGAAATCCACTCCAAAAAGAATCAATTTTGTATCCTTAGGTATTACTGTATGTTATTTTCTCTACTCACAGTATTGGTCTCTCTCTCTCTCTCTCTCTCTCTCTCTCTCTCTCTCTCTCTCTCTCTCTCTCTCTCTCTCTTTGTATTTTAGTAATGTCACAGTAATAGAGTTGTGCTATGCTTGGCAGTGTATGAATTTTAAGGAGCAAGCACAATGTACAGGGTGCTTTGGATTCATTGGGCGTCAAGAAACAAATGTAGAGAAACATTTAGGGAACAAATACACAATAAAATGATTTCTAAGTCTTTCTATTTGAGGAATGAAAAATGGGGAGGTTAAAGAGTTTGTAATTAGCCTGACAAGTCAGGTAATATAAAGCACAATGTTTTCAGGTTAATTTTACTCCTTACAAATGCCAGAACATTTCTGAAGTTCTCATCTTGTCAGTGTATCTGATATGATTATTTGTAACAAATTGGATCTGCAAAGAAACAGGTACTTCAGCCTATAAGTGTAGTCTAGCTTAAACCTTGAAAGGTTTAATTAGCCTAGCCTAACCTAAAGAGGTTTCGTTACCCTCGCCTTTGTATCGCATGCCATTCTTACCTTAAGATTATTCCTAGATATGTCTAATACAGTCTTTTATATTAGAAGTAGTTTACACGATCAAACTTACGTAGACCAAGACTACCTGAGTAGCTTACTACTTGGACAAGTTAATAAAGTGAATTACTTACCATGGTTCTAGTGGACCCCAATATTTTTTCAGACTTGACAGTAATAGGAGGGCTTAGAAGCCCTTTAAAGGTAGAATTTGTTGCCAAATTCTACTAAATCGATAAGGCAATGTCTTCTCAATCTGTATTGTCTGTCGTGTGATTACAGATTCATTATATCTACAATTGTAGCTTAATGTTATTGGCCACTTTGAGACTACACAGCCTCCTCAGGGCATAGAGGCTTTCAAGTCCAGCTAGTATGCTACGGGTGGTACTATTCTAGATTTGTCCCCAAATTCATGAAGTAATATTGAATTTTTCAAATTTCTTAACTATGCTAAGAATACCTCAGTACCTGCTAATAAAAGATACACTTCTTTGTTGGCTTCTGGACGTTGTGTGGGGCTTGACATGTCAAGCAGTTCAAATAAGGGATTTTGACAAAGGAAAAATCTAAACACAACTGGCAGGATACGCTACAAGAATAGGAATGAAGCGGGCGGATGTGACGTCAGTCAAGATGGCGGACAGCTATGGCTGCCGTTTGTTTACGTCGCGAGGTACAGTAACAGTAACGCAGGAGGATAACCTTGCAACGGCTCCTCCTATAACTTGCCACATTTTCCCCCTCGAAGCGTAAACGCTATGTGGGGTGCAGATGGCCATGTGGCGTGTCAAGCATACGTCCCCTGTTGATATACGATATCCTAAAGGGAAACCTTTAGGGTACTCACGCCAGAAGTTAGAATTCTGTGAAACCTTTAGTTTAATTCTCTGGGAATATCTACTGTAGTCATATATACCCTCAGGAAGCTACTGAAGGACGTCATGGCCATCTCACCCAAAAAGGGATTTTGACGTAGGAAAAATCTATTTCTGGGCGAGGGACCTGTGCCGCCCAGTGAATAAGCTCCATTTAGCACTTATTCTTAGGTAATTTACTGCTAAATATACCAGAGAAAAAAATGTAAAGGAGTGCTAGGTTAACTAGCTCGCTCACCTATTGGTGTCGGTATAAAATTGGGCGTATAATCCAGAGGTCCCGCACTATTTAGATTCATCCACGACAAAGACCCCAATAGAGGAGAGCCGTTCAACCTCACTCGGCACCACCAACTCTGCATCCGCTCAGAACCCAACTCCTTAGCACCCAAAGTTTGGGGACTCCAAGGGAGAGGAGCTGGGAGGGTTCACTGGGCGGCACAGGTCCCTCGCCCAGAAATAGATTTTTCCTACGTCAAAATCCCTTTTCTGGGCTCGAACCTGTGCCGCCCAGTGAATATATACAAGAGAAATGTCACCAAACTTGCAAAATAAAGGAAAAAACATAAGCGTAAGGGAAATACAAGTTTCTTTAATCAGAGATGAGTGCCAAAAACAATTATAAGGGTATCTTAAAATGAACATAAATCCACTTGGTAGAACAACTGACAAATAAGGTAAGGTATAATAATGCCGTGAGTGATAATATATACAGATACTCAGGAGTTAAAAATTTACAAATATAATAACAGTATTCAGGTGCGAAACCAACGAATACAAATAGGGTATAAATGAGGCAGGTAAGGGGGAGAGATAAAATGACAAGGAATTAACATGTGAGTTACCTGGGAGTAACTACGCTCCCTGCAGCTACTGTAGAAAATTTTAGGGCTTCCAAATGTTTAAGGTAGTGTTTCTTGAACACTGACGGTGATTTCCACCCTGTATACCTGGAAAGGTCCGTAAAATTCATGTGGTGAAAAAAGTTCACCGAAGTAGCAACCGCTCTGATATCATGTGCAAGAGGAAAAGAGTCAGGGCTAGCTTGTTTAATAAAATACAAAATTTGTTGCCTGATCCCTTTAATGGTAATGGTACCACCTTGTTCTCTAATGAATAGAAGCCCCGAGGAGTTAGAGGAGGTCCGGGATAAATAAGACCTAAGAGTAGTAACAGGGCACAGAGACGGATCTTGCGTGAGGGGAACAATTTTCCAGGAGGACCATCTGTTCTGAGGGTCTTCGTTCTTAGCCAAAAAGAATTTGTTAGGTGAAAGAAGGACCTCTCCCGAAGGAAGGAACTCAATATGACCCGGGTCTCTCGACAAGGCTGCCAGTTCAGAAATTCTTGCCCCGGAAGCCAAGCTCACCAGGAAAAGTGTTTTCCTGAGAAGGGAATGTAATCACAAGAACTGTTAATGGTATCAGAAGCCAATTTGAGTACATCATTAAGGAACCAGGTCACCGGGGTAGGATGAGTAACCGGTTTCAGTCTGGCACAGGCTTTCGGAATTGAAGCTAACAAAGAGTCGGTTAAGTCTATGTTAAAACCCACTAGGAAGATCTTTTTCAAAGCAGATTTAATAGTGGTGATAGTATTGGCTGCCAGACCTGATTCTAATAAAGTTCTAAAGAAAGTGACTGTAAGGTTCAAGTTCATACAGTGCACGTCTGAGTCTATCAAAAATTTTGCCAACTTTTTAACTGCAGAATCATATTGGCGGATGGTGGAATCCCGTTTATCTGATTCTAGGAACAGGGTGTTTTGAGGATCGATATTGGCACCATGCATGGCCGCAAACTTCATGAAGTCCATAAAGTTAGGGCGCTCTGAATGTTTGAGAAAGCGTACACAACGCGTGTTTGTACTATCTGAGACAGAACCGGATTAGGTATCGGGTGAGGATATAGTCTCAACTCTCGCAGGAGAGGATACCAGTTGCTCTTGGGCCAGTTGGGTGCGACCAAGGCTACTTGTCCCTTGAAGGATCTCAGTTTGTCTAGGACTTTCAGTAAAAGATTCACCGGGGGAAAGAGATAAATCCTTTCCCAGATGTCCCAATTCTGTGACATGGCGTCTGTGGCGTAAGCCTGAGGGTCTAGATTGGGAGCCACATATACTCTCAATTTGTGGTTGGATTCCGTGGCGAAGAGGTCCACTTGGAGACCGGGAACCCGAGAGAGAATCCACCGGAATGACTTTAGATCGAGTGACCATTCCGATTCTAAAGGGGAGATCCGGGACAAGGCGTCTGCCACTACGTTCCGGACTCCAGCCAGGTGGACAGCTGAAAGATGCCAACGGTTCGAGGCTGCTAGGGAGAATATGGCTACTAGAACATGGTTCAGAGGCCCTGATTTTGACCCGCCTCTGTTGAGGCAGCGGACCACCACTTCGCTGTCGAGGACCAGACGAAGGTGTTGTCTCTTGGGTAGAGCGAGACGTTTCAGGGTTAGAAGAACTGCCATGGCCTCCAGCACATTGATGTGAAATTGGCGGAATAAGGGAGACCAAAGACCTTGAACTTTCCTGAGCTGAGAATAGCCGCCCCAACCTGATAGGGATGCGTCCGTGTGAATAATTAACTTCGGAGGCGGAAATCGAAGGGGAACTGACTTTGACAGATTGTTGGCTCTTGTCCAAGGAAGAAGTCTTTCCCGTAGAATGGGAGGAAGGCGGACTTTCCTGTCCCGGAGCTTCCGGTTCGCCCTCGAACGCCAGACACGATTGATATCTTTCAATTTTGCCTTCAGAAGTAGATCCGTCACTGAGGCAAATTGAAGGGACCCCAGAATCCTCTCTTGGAGTCGTCTGGAACTTACTTTGTCTTTGAGAAAGCGTTTGGTGTTCCTTGCAATCTCTAACCTCTTGGGTTTGGGAAGACACAGAGTATGAGATATAAGATCCCATTGCAGGCCGAGCCATTGGAACTTTGATTTCGGAAGAAGACGGGACTTCTTGAAGTTGATCTGGAAGCCTAGAGATTGAAGATATTGGATGACTCTGTGAGTGGCTTTTAGGCAATTTTGGGAGGTGTCTGACCAAATGAGCCAGTCGTCCAGATAGGCTACTACTTGAATCCCTTGATTTCTGAGTTCCTGAACAGCGACTTCTGCTAACTTTGTGAAGATCCTTGGGGCGATGTTGAGCCCGAAAGGCATCACCTTGAAGGAGTAATTTTTGTCCCCTAGGCGGAAGCCTAGATACGGATGGAAGTGTCTCGCTATCGGGACGTGATAATAGGCGTCTGTAAGATCGATAGAGGTGGTGACGGCCCCACGGGGAAATAAGGTCCGCACCTGCGAGACAGTAAGCATTCGAAACTTGTCGCATTGAATGGACAAGTTGAGAAGGGATAGGTCTAGAATCACTCTTCTCTTGTCTGAATCCTTCTTCGGGACACTGAACAGCCGACCCTGAAACTTCAGGTGTTTCGTTTCTTGTATGGCGTTCTTTTGTAACAGATCCTGGACAAATTCGACTAGGTCCGGAGTGGAATGTTGATGAAATTTGTTCGGAGGAGGAGGCCCTTGAATCCAACTCCACCCCAGTCCCTTGGAGATGATACTGAAAGCCCAGGGACTGAACCTCCATTTGTTGCGGAAGGCATAAAGCCTCCCCCCTACCTGCTGCACCTCAGTATTGGCTTGAGGAGTTGCCTCCACGTCCGCCTCGGAAGTTCTTTCCCTTGCGAAAGAATCTTCCTCTACCTCTGTTCTGGTTTGAACCACGGTGGTAGCCTCTACCTCTGTTATAACTCTGGGAAGAGCTATGAGCCTCATAAGACTGGTTAAAGGCAGGAGAAGTGGTGGAGGCACCGGAAAGCTGGCTCTTAGGGAGCAGAATGGTGACATAGTCGTCCGAAGGAGCCTGAGAGGTGGAAGGCTGTGCAGGAGCAACGGAAGATGGAGGAAGAGGCAGTCGGAAATTGGACGAACTACTCTGCTGTTGCCTGAACTGGGTGGAGGTATACGGGCGGAGCTTCTTCCTACCCCGGGCTTGGTAATTTGCGGGGTCATATTTCCGTTTAGGAGTCAAACCCCAACGGGCTTTAAGGCTCTGATTGACTCTAGTGGCCTCTGCCAAGACTTCCTCTACAAGATCCTCAGGGAAGAGATTTGAACCCCAGCAGGAGGACCGGATAAGCTTATTAGGCTCGTGCCTAATAGTCGCCTCAGCCAGGACGTGTTTGTGACACCTACGTTTAGCAATAGCGAAGTCATAAAGGTCGTAGTATAATGACTGCAACGTAGCCTTATTGAGAGACTTAAAGATACTCTCAGTATCATAAGTTAAGGCTATCGACTCCGTGGACGTGGCCAAGTTCAGAGTACGGCCAACACGTAGGCGGGAATCATACTCCTGTTTAATGAGGGATTCCGGGAGACGGGGAAGCCGCTCACTAAACATAACTGAAGCACAGTCCGCTGATAGCTTGCCAGAGGTAAAAGTGGTATGGACATTGTCCCAACACTCAATGCCAGAAGGAAGAAGGAGGGAGATCGGATCCACCTCTCGGATGGGAGGCAAGGGCTTCTCCTCCAGAGCATATTGGAAAGCAAGCTCTGCTACCTTATTGACGCATGGAGTCACGGTGTTTTTGTCCATTAAGAACATTGTGAAGGAGCTCTTATAAGGCGTCAACATGGTGTTGGTGCAACCAATGTCATTCAGGAACCTAGCCCAAACAGATTGGGCTTGTTCTTTTGGGAAGATGACAGTCTCTTTGGGGACCTTATCTAACCGAACCAGAGCTTCCTCGGTAAGCCTGGCATAACCATGAAATGGAAATGCCAGACCAGGAGGAAAGAATTCAAAGTCCTCTAGAGGACGAGTGCCAAGACCTTCCAAAGTTAACATTCCGTCTGAGAACGGGGAATGAAGAGCCATGCGCCAAGGATTATTCTTGGTAAACGGCGGGAGCTTAGAGGCATCCGGGATGAGAGAGCTTTGGACTCGCTCCGGAGCACCTTGCTCTAATGCCCCAAGTCTCTGACCGATGTTAGAGAACATCGTGTCCATCTTGGCCTGCATTTCCGACACCAACTTAGCTTGCATCTCCGACACAATGCGAAGCATGGCTGATTCGGAAAGGCCCGGGCTAGGAGCAGGAGTGGCGGATTGTACTCCCAGGTCGTGAGACTTAGAGGAGGAGCCAGAAGCCTTAGATGACGGGTTTGTATTCAGCTTAGAACAATGGGAAGCCTTGTGAGGCTTACGAGCTTTAGGTAAGGTTCTAGATGTAGACTTATCCTTGGGGGGAACCGGGTGTGATCGTCGAGACGAATCACGGTCCCCAGAAAAACCATGAAAGGAAGAGCGATCAGATGAAGAAGAAAGAGCGGGGCTGAGGATAGGAATCTCAGCGCCGGTAACACCTGCCTCACTTACCACCCTACCTGCATCCGGATCATCCAATAACATGGGTTCAACATCCAGGTTCATGGAAGCAACATTGTCTTCCAGATCTCCGGGGGCATCCAACGGATCTTGTTCTTGATCAATGAACCCCGCTATGGTGGCATCAATGTGGGCAATGATGGGAGCTGCAACATGCCTAGCCACAGCGGCTGAAGACTTGGCGTTAGGATAGATCATGGCACAATAGTCTTCGGATAGGACGTAAGGCTGCTTGGATTTCACGTTTTGGGCAAAACCACCAACCCACACTTTCAGTGTGGCCCGAGCCGCAGACTTTTGCTCCGGGGATACCTGAAATAATAGTGGGAATTATAAAAGGGAAGACTCCCAGTGGTCCTTCAAGACCATAGAGATCTTACTAAATAGTGTATGTATACCAAAAAAAAGGTAAAATAAATAAGAAGGCAACATAGCCAACGGGACTCACCGAGTCAGATCCAAGGGTGGTGATGAGGTCAAAACAGACCATACAGTTATCAGGGTGCCATACCACGATGTCCTCCAGCTGAACTCCGCAGAGGGCGTGAGACCGACATACGGTATGGCCACAAGGCTGATGAAGAACAGCCGCACAGGCCGTCGTCTGACAATGCACCATCTATAAAAAGAATAGTATATGAGAAACTGTAATTTTCTTAAGTAGGGGCGGGTCCGGAGGACCTGGGCCTAACATAAGTCTAACATAAGATTAGAGCTTAACTGTAATATTCTTAAGTAGGGGCGGGTCCGGAGGACCCGGGCCTAAACATAAGTCTAACTTAAGACTAAAGTATAGCTATCCATTCCGGTCGAGCCGGGAGCATAAAAAGGATGCAACAAAGAATTAAGACACATGGTGTCTGATTTCCCGGAGCGAGGTTAAGCCCCGGGCCGGGAAATAAAAGTATCCATAAACCAATTCATATAGGGACTCCGGGATAGTGATCTGTCATATATAATCATATATAATCATAGGAACTGTTATAAAATAATAGGGGGGCGGAACTGTAGATAAGAACCGCCAACCGAACCCGGAGGGTTTCGTATAACATAATAAAAGTGTGATAAGTGAATATACAATAGGGTGCACCGGGATCCAACTCTGTTGACCGGTGGCCAACCAGTCTAGACAGAGACGAACCCGCCGGGACACCCGGAGGACAAAGTCCATAAACACTGAACTACCCCCTCTAAAAGGAGGGAAGGCAACGGTCCCCTAGGGGAGGGGGGAGAGAAGCCTAGCCGCCCACCTAGCGAGAGGGGGAGCTTGGGGGAGGATCACGTGATACGGAGCAGCAGGGCTACCAACTGACGATCCCCAACCAGACAGATCAAACGGAGTAATAGCACAAATATTCATTATAATAGTAATAGCGTTGAAAAATTATATAAATATACACATAAAAAATTTAGGGCAAGGCATGCAACATAATAAATAAATCACAAAGGACACACCTGATGGCTTATAAAATAACATTGCCGCCTAGTAACGAAGGTCGGCAAGCCATACGATACGTAACTGATATCGGCCCTAAAAATGAACCACGAGGGTTCTAAACGCTAAATAACGAATATCCACAATAACAAATAAAATTTAATTAATAATAAAAATAATACACATAGTAACACCGCGAGTGAAACTAAAAGCTCTCAAAACAGGAGTACCAACTGTAAGCGGAATCAAGCAAGATCGATATGAACGAAGAGAATAAACTCCTATAATTTAAATATTAAACGATCTAGATTGCTCAAAACACAGCAAAACATAGCTTGGTACTTAACTTAGACGGTGTCTCCTGGGAAACCGATGAAGAAGCCATAATCCAAAGGAAAATCGCAAAAACACGAGAGCACAAACAAAAAGCGGGTTACCATAAAGGCGTGCTAAAAGGAGTTAGGTTCTGAGCGGATGCAGAGTTGGTGGTGCCGAGTGAGGTTGAACGGCTCTCCTCTATTGGGGTCTTTGTCGTGGATGAATCTAAATAGTGCGACAGAAATCTAAGGTCGGGATACGCCAGCGATCGCTATACAGGTGGGGGTGTACACAACAGCGCCATCTGTGAGCAGGTACTCAAGTACTTCTTGTCAACAAGAACTCAATTTTTCCTCTGTCGTGCCACCGGCAAGACCTATTTGGATACGCTGTTGATTCTGGAGTTGTTTCTCACGATTTGGTGATGTATTCGCTCTAGATTTTAGCCTTCGCTATTCAGGAAGCTTTATCATTAGCTTAGCAAGCTTTTGGAATTAATTTGGATTAATTGTTAACGAACTTTGCTAGTTTTTGGAATCCCCCCTTGACCATTTCTACAATTCAAGATGTCTGACCATTCTCAAGTCCTTAAGTACAGGCAGTGTAGTGTTAGGGCCTGTACTAGGCGTCTTCCGAAGGCCTCCATAGATCCTCACACCGTTTGTTCCAATTGTAGGGGTAAATCCTGTCAATTGGAAGATCGGTGTGAGGAATGCGCTGGGCTTTCGGAATTCGATTTTAACGAATTCCTTAAAAATGCACGTAGGCTAGAGAAGGATAGGATCAGGAGGAGTTCTTCTCGCTCTGTTGATTTTTCTTCTCCCCATGCCCCTCAACCTTTTCCTTCCCCTGTAGTGGTGACTCCCGACCCTGCTACTAGTGCTCAGCCATCCATGGCGGATATGATGCGTGCCATTCAGGCTCTGGGTGACAGAGTGGAGTCATTGGCTAATGACCGTAATCAGCTTTTGGCAGATGTCAAAGAGCTGAAAGCGAAAAGTGCAGTGGGAAGTGTTGGTGCAAGTGAGGTGAAAAGTGTCAGTGTCAGTGTTGCGCATGAGGGTACATCTGTTCGTGCCAGTCGTCCTCCCAGTCCGGGACCTCTTGCAAGCTCCCAAGCCCAGGGGAGAAGCAATGTCGAAGGACCAAAGGGTTCGGCAGGCCTTGATCAGCGTACGGATGTACCCTCAGTGGTTGCGGACGTTTCTCTTAGAGA
Source organism: Palaemon carinicauda (assembly GCF_036898095.1). Taxonomy (NCBI): domain Eukaryota; kingdom Metazoa; phylum Arthropoda; class Malacostraca; order Decapoda; family Palaemonidae; genus Palaemon; species Palaemon carinicauda. The sequence goes on from NC_090767.1 coordinate 45,159,390, forward strand.
TCGTCCCATCCACATACAGACGAATGAGCCCTATCATCCCTCGTCTGTGGAAGAAGTTTCCAGGAGGAAACGATGGACCAAGGTCTCACGACCGCTCAAGCGTAAGGTCCCTTCCGAGCGAGTCCAACGGCCCAGGTGTAGCCACTGGGTCAGTTCGGACTCGCCGCAGTCTTCCGAAGACTGCACACCTCCCAAGAGAGGTAGAGTGGTTCCACAACAGACTACTGCTCCGTCTGTTGCTGCTCCAACCACGGTAGACCCTAAGTGGTCCATGCTGCAGACTATGCAGTCTCAGCTTGCTGCGTTCATGCAAGAGTATCATGCTGAGAAGGTTGACACTGCCCCTGTTAGCCTACAACCTTCCGCGGTTGTGCGCTCAGCAGATACTGCGGCTGCCTGCTCCCACACTCCACCTGTGAGAGCTCCACCACCGATGCGCAGTCCACCCTGCCAGACGCATGTTCTTGCTGCACCATCCGTTGACATGCGTGAGCTACCGCATCAGCAGTGGGAAGGTGCTGTAGAGCTGCCGGGTTCTGACTCTATGCGGCATGCTCCGCAACCCATGCGGCATGCTCCGCATCCCATACGGCATGCTCCACAACCCACGGCAGTCCCTCCCACGCACCAGCACTCTGCTTTTGTTGTTGCCAGCTCGCAGACTGACCAGCAGCGGCATGATGTTGGATCCGCAGCAGCTACGCATGCACCCGTGCTGCCGGATTCAGCCGTTCAGCTTTCTGCTCCGCCTTTGCCACTTCCTACTCAGCTTTCGGATGATGGAGTTTCGGATGACGAAGATGCACATGTGGATGAACCGCACTCAGACTTAGAAGAGCCCAAGTCTACGCCTCCCTCCTTAGACTTTCGTAAAGTCCTTGCCTTGTTCAGGGACTTGTACCCAGAACAGTTTGTGTCTGCAACCCCTCGCTCTCCTCCCTCCGAGTTTGCTCTGGGCATGCAGTCTGCTGCTCCTGCCTTCACCAAGCTTGTCCTCGCACGCTCATCCAAGAGAGCTTTGAGGGTTTTGGGAGAGTGGTTGCAGTCCAAGAAGCAACTGGGAAAGACTGCATTCATCTTTCCGCCTACCAAGCTTGCTTCCAAATCTAGCGTCTGGTATGCCACGGGAGAGCAACCCGGCTTGGGGGTTCCTGCCTCTGCCCAGGGCGACTTTTCAAGTCTGGTTGACTCTCCCCGCAGGCTGGCTATGAGACGTTCGAAGATTTGCTGGTCCTTTTCTGACATGGATCATCTGTTGAAGGGAGTCTTTCGTGCTTTTGAGATCTTCAACTTCCTCGATTGGTGTTTGGGAGCGTTAAGCAGAAAGACTTCCCCTTCGGATAAGGACTCTGCCATGCTGATCATGTCTTGCATGGACAAAGCCATTCGGGATGGGTCTGGTGAACTTGCGGCTTCGTACACGTCGGGAGTGCTTAAGAAGAGAGAACATCTTTGCTCCTTCTTGTCGTCTGGTATCACTCCTTGCCAGAAGTCGGAGTTGTTGTTTGCTCCTCTCTCCAAGTGTCTGTTTCCGGAGGAGCTGATCAAGGGGATGGCTTCCTCACTGATCCAGAAGGATACCCATGATCTGATGGCTTCTTCCGCACGTAAGGCTAAAGCTTTACCTTCCGTGCCTAGACCTTTCCGTCCTGCAGCAGTAGACACACCAGCTACTAGGTTCATCCCGCCCTTTCGTGGCAGAACCTCCAGCAGAGGAGGTACCCGTGCCGACAGTCACCGTGGCAAATCCAAGAAGGGTTCCAAGTCCGCAAAAGGCAGGTTCTGACTGCCTTCCTCTCCAGACAGCAGTGGGAGCCAGGCTCAAGTTCTTCTGGCGAGCTTGGGAGAGCAGAGGTGCAGACGCTCAGTCTTGCCTTCATCAAGCTTGTCCTCGCACGCTCATCCAAGAGAGCTTTGAGGGTTTTGGGAGAGTGGTTGCAGTCCAAGAAGCAACTGGGAAAGACTGCATTCCTCTTTCCGCCTACCAAGCTTGCTTCCAAATCTAGCGTCTGGTATGCCACGGGAGAACAACCCGGCTTGGGGGTTCCTGCCTCTGCCCAGGGCGACTTTTCAAGTCTGGTTGACTCTCCCCGCAGGCTGGCTATGAGACGTTCGAAGATTTGCTGGTCCTTTTCTGACATGGATCATCTGTTGAAGGGAGTCTTTCGTGCTTTTGAGATCTTCAACTTCCTCGATTGGTGTTTGGGAGCGTTAAGCAGAAAGACTTCCCCTTCGGATAAGGACTCTGCCATGCTGATCATGTCTTGCATGGACAAAGCCATTCGGGATGGGTCTGGTGAACTTGCGGCTTCGTACACGTCGGGAGTGCTTAAGAAGAGAGAACATCTTTGCTCCTTCTTGTCGTCTGGTATCACTCCTTGCCAGAAGTCGGAGTTGTTGTTTGCTCCTCTCTCCAAGTGTCTGTTTCCGGAGGAGCTGATCAAGGGGATGGCTTCCTCACTGATCCAGAAGGATACCCATGATCTGATGGCTTCTTCCGCACGTAAGGCTAAAGCTTTACCTTCCGTGCCTAGACCTTTCCGTCCTGCAGCAGTAGACACACCAGCTACTAGGTTCATCCCGCCCTTTCGTGGCAGAACCTCCAGCAGAGGAGGTACCCGTGCCGACAGTCACCGTGGCAAATCCAAGAAGGGTTCCAAGTCCGCAAAAGGCAGGTTCTGACTGCCTTCCTCTCCAGACAGCAGTGGGAGCCAGGCTCAAGTTCTTCTGGCGAGCTTGGGAGAGCAGAGGTGCAGACGCTCAGTCTTGCCTTCATCAAGCTTGTCCTCGCACGCTCATCCAAGAGAGCTTTGAGGGTTTTGGGAGAGTGGTTGCAGTCCAAGAAGCAACTGGGAAAGACTGCATTCATCTTTCCGCCTACCAAGCTTGCTTCCAAATCTAGCGTCTGGTATGCCACGGGAGAGCAACCCGGCTTGGGGGTTCCTGCCTCTGCCCAGGGCGACTTTTCAAGTCTGGTTGACTCTCCCCGCAGGCTGGCTATGAGACGTTCGAAGATTTGCTGGTCCTTTTCTGACATGGATCATCTGTTGAAGGGAGTCTTTCGTGCTTTTGAGATCTTCAACTTCCTCGATTGGAGTTTGGGAGCGTTAAGCAGAAAGACTTCCCCTTCGGATAAGGACTCTGCCATGCTGATCATGTCTTGCATGGACAAAGCCATTCGGGATGGGTCTGGTGAACTTGCGGCTTCGTACACGTCGGGAGTGCTTAAGAAGAGAGAACATCTTTGCTCCTTCTTGTCGTCTGGTATCACTCCTTGCCAGAAGTCGGAGTTGTTGTTTGCTCCTCTCTCCAAGTGTCTGTTTCCGGAGGAGCTGATCAAGGGGATGGCTTCCTCACTGATCCAGAAGGATACCCATGATCTGATGGCTTCTTCCGCACGTAAGGCTAAAGCTTTACCTTCCGTGCCTAGACCTTTCCGTCCTGCAGCAGTAGACACACCAGCTACTAGGTTCATCCCGCCCTTTCGTGGCAGAACCTCCAGCAGAGGAGGTACCCGTGCCGACAGTCACCGTGGCAAATCCAAAAAGGGTTCCAAGTCCGCAAAAGGCAGGTTCTGACTGCCTTCCTCTCCAGACAGCAGTGGGAGCCAGGCTCAAGTTCTTCTGGCAAGCTTGGGAGAGCAGAGGTGCAGACGCTCAGTCTGTGAAGTGGCTAAAGGAGGGGTACAGAATTCCGTTCTGCCGCAGTCCCCCTCTAGCTTCATCTCCCATCAACCTCTCTCCCAACTACAAGGAGAAGGACAAGAGGCTAGCGTTGCAACAAGAGGTGTCGCTCTTACTACAAAAGGGAGCGGTAGTCATAGTCCGGGACCATCAATCCCCGGGCTTTTACAACCGTCTCTTCCTGGTAGCGAAGAAGACAGGAGGTTGGAGACCGGTGCTGGACGTCAGTGCTCTCAATACTTTTGTCACCAAGCAGACGTTCACGATGGAGACGACGAAGTCGGTCCTAGCAGCGGTCAGGCAGGAGGACTGGATGGTCTCGTTAGACCTGAAAGACGCGTACTTTCACGTCCCCATCCATCCAGACTCCCAACCTTTCCTAAGGTTCGTCTTTGGAAAGGTCGTGTACCAATTCCAAGCCCTGTGCTTTGGCCTAAGCACGGCACCTCTTGTGTTTACAAAACTGATGAGGAATATTGCCAAATTCCTTCACTTGGCAGACATCAGAGCCTCCCTCTATTTGGACGACTGGCTTTTAAGAGCTCCGTCAAGTCGTCGCTGTCTGGAGAATCTCAGATGGACTATGGATCTGACCAAGGAACTGGGCCTCCTGGTCAATATAGAGAAGTCCCAACTCGTCCCATCCCAGACCATTGTCTATCTAGGTATGGAGATTCAGAGTCGAGCTTTTCGGGCTTTTCCGTCGGCCCCAAGGATCAATCAAGCCCTAGAATGCATCCAGAGCATGCTGAGAAGGAACCGATGTTCAGTCAGGAAATGGATGAGTCTAACAGGGACACTTTCATCGCTGGCCCAGTTCATCGAGTTAGGGAGACTCCACCTCCGCCCCCTTCAGTATCATCTAGCTGCTCAGACACTAGAGGCGGTTTCAGTGCCTGTTTCCGAAGAGATGAGGTCTACACTGACGTGGTGGAAGAACAGCATTCTTCTCAAGGAAGGTCTACCATTGGCTGTTCAGACCCCCGACCACCGTCTCTTCTCGGACGCATCGGACACGGGCTGGGGTGCGACACTGGACGGACAGGAATGCTCGGGCACGTGGAATCAGGAGCAAAGGACACTTCACATCAATTGCAAGGAGCTTTTGGCAGTTCATCTGGCCTTGATAAACTTCAAGTCCCTCCAGCTAAGCAAGGTGGTGGAGGTGAACTCCGACAACACTACAGCCTTGGCTTACATCTCCAAGCAAGGAGGGACTCATTCGAGGAAGTTGTTCGAGATCGCAAGGGACCTCCTCATTTGGTCAAAAGATCGAAAGCTTTCGCTGGTAACGAGGTTCATTCAGGGCGACATGAATGTCATGGCAGATCGCCTCAGCCGGAAGGGTCAGGTCATCCCCACAGAGTGGACCCTTCACAAGAATGTTTGCAGCAGACTATGGGCCCTGTGGGGTCAGCCCACCATAGATCTATTCGCTACCTCGATGACCAAGAGGCTCCCGATGTATTGTTCTCCGATCCCAGACCCAGCAGCAGTTCACGTGGATGCCTTTCTGCTGGATTGGTCCCATCTAGACCTGTATGCGTTCCCTCCGTTCAAGATTGTCAACAGGGTACTTCAGAAGTTCGCTTCCCACGAAGGGACACGGTTGACGTTGGTTGCTCCCCTCTGGCCTGCGAGAGAATGGTTCACAGAGGTACTGCAATGGCTAGTGGACGTTCCCAGGACTCTTCCTCTAAGAGTGGACCTTCTGCGTCAGCCTCACGTAAAGAAGGTACACCCAAGCCTCCACGCTCTTCGTCTGACTGCCTTCAGACTATCGAAAGACTCTCAAGAGCTAGAGGCTTTTCGAAGGAGGCAGCCAGAGCGATTGCCAGAGCAAGGAGGACATCCACTCTCAGAGTCTATCAGTCAAAATGGGAAGTCTTCCGAAGCTGGTGCAAGGCGAATGCAGTTTCCTCAACCAGTACCTCTGTCACACAGATAGCTGACTTTCTGTTACATCTCAGGAATGTAAGATCCCTCTCAGCTCCTACGATCAAGGGTTACAGGAGTATGTTGGCAGCGGTCTTCCGCCACAGAGGCTTGGATCTTTCCACCAACAAAGATCTACAGGACCTTCTTAGGTCTTTTGAGACCTCAAAGGAACGTCGGTTGTCCACTCCAGGCTGGAACCTAGAAGTGGTTTTAAGGTTCCTGATGTCATCAAGATTCGAACCGCTTCAATCAGCCTCTTTTAAGGATCTCACATTAAAGACTCTTTTCCTCGTTTGCTTAGCAACAGCTAAAAGAGTCAGTGAGATCCACGCCTTGAGCAGGAACATAGGTTTTACATCTGAAACGGCTACATGTTCCTTGCAGCTCGGTTTTTTGGCTAAAAACGAGCTTCCTTCCCGTCCTTGGCCCAAGTCGTTCGAGATCCCAAGCCTGTCCAACTTGGTGGGGAACGAACTAGAGAGAGTACTTTGCCCAGTAAGAGCTCTTAAGTACTATTTAAGACGGACAAAGCCATTACGAGGACAATCAGAAGCTTTATGGTGTTCTATCAAGAAGCCTGCTCTACCGATGTCTAAGAACGCAGTTTCTTACTACATCAGGCTTCTGATTAGAGAGGCACATTCTCATCTGAAGGAAGAAGACCTTGCTTTGCTGAAGGTAAGGACGCATGAAGTAAGGGCTGTCGCTACTTCAGTGGCCTTCAAACAGAACCGTTCTCTGCAGAGTGTTATGGATGCAACCTATTGGAGAAGCAAGTCAGTGTTCGCATCGTTCTATCTCAAAGATGTCCAGTCTCTTTACGAGAACTGCTACACCCTGGGACCATTCGTAGCAGCGAGTGCAGTAGTAGGTGAGGGCTCAGCCACTACATTCCCATAATCCCATAACCTTTTTTAATCTTTCTCTTGAAATACTTTTTATTGTTGTTTTTGGGTTGTACGGAAGGCTAAGAAGTCTTCCGCATCATGGTTGATTTGGCGGGTGGTCAAATTCTTTCTTGAGAAGCGCCTAGATTAGAGGTTGTGATGAGGTCCTTTAGTATGGGTTGCAGCCCTTCATACTTCGGCACCTAGGAGTCGTTCAGCATCCTAAGAGGACCGCTAGGCTCAGTAAGGAAGACGTACTTAAAAAAGGCAGAGTAATGGTTCAAGTCGACTTCCTTACCAGGTACTTGTTTATTTTATGTTTGTTATTTTGAATAACTGATAAAATGAAATACGGGATACTTAGCTTCTTATGTTAACATGTATGCTGGTCTCCACCCACCACCCTGGGTGTGAATCAGCTACATGATCATCGGGTAAGATTAATATTGAAAAATGTTATTTTCATTAGTAAAATAAATTTTTGAATATACTTACCCGATGATCATGAATTTAAGGACCCGCCCTTCCTCCCCATAGAGAACCAGTGGACCGAGGAGAAAATTGAGTTCTTGTTGACAAGAAGTACTTGAGTACCTGCTCACAGATGGCGCTGTTGTGTACACCCCCACCTGTATAGCGATCGCTGGCGTATCCCGACCTTAGATTTCTGTCGGGCAACGGAGTTGACAGCTACATGATCATCGGGTAAGTATATTCAAAAATTTATTTTACTAATGAAAATAACATTTTTATACAGACACCAATAGGTGAGCGAGCTAGTTAACCTAGCACTCCTTTACATTTTTTTCTCTGGTATATTTAGCAGTAAATTACCTAAGAATAAGTGCTAAATGGAGCTTATTCACTGGGCGGCACAGGTTCGAGCCCAGAAAATAGATTTTTATGAATAGAACTTACCTGGCAGTTATATATACATAGCTAATTATCTCTATTTCGGCAGAATTTTTCTAAAACTAGGCAAGCGCCTTGTGGTGGTTGGGTGGTAACACCCGTTAAAGGGTGGTAGGAGGAATCATTCCCGTTTTCTGTTCTTCAGTTCATCTCTGCCGGCCGGATCGACAACACGTTGGTCCGTCATTAAGAGTTTTTCTTCGCTTTCCCTGCTCGGTGTACCAGTCTGCTTTTTTGGTGAAGTACTCTGATTTGGGGTTTTGGCGATCGTTGTATTTTGTTTTCTCTTAGCTTTTTTTTTTGCTGTTTTTCATTATGAGTGAAAAGAGTCATTACCGTATCTGTGCGAATGAGGAATGTAAGGTGAGACTACCGAAAATGGCGGTAGACCCTCACACTGTTTGTTCTAATTGTAGGGGTTTTGTTTATGCCCTTGATAATAGGTGCGGGGAATGTAAGGTTTTGGATGAGAAAGATTGGTTAATTATGAAGCGCTATGTGCGTAAGCTAGAGCTCGATAGAGTTAGGAGAGCTTCTAAGCCTGTTAGTGGTAAGGAAGACGAACTTAGCGTAGATTTATCTATTGATCCTATTATTGATTCCTCTTTGGAAGTTGATCCTTCCCTTGAGGTAGTAACTCCTGCACCTCCTACAGGTTCCGTATCTACGGATGACCCTCGGTACGCTAGCCTGGCGGCCGAGTTGAAGGCCATTAAAGAACAACTGGAGGCCTTTAAAGGTAAGGAAAGTGAAAGTGCTTGTGTTAGTGCAGTGGAGGTGGCGACTGACCGAATCTGTCATACCCCTAGGCCTAGACCTCTACCAAGCTCCCAGGACCAAGGGAGAAGGTACGTCGATGACCGAAAGGGGGTGAGAGGTACGTACCCTCGGTCAGCCGTCGCCTCAGACAGTCCTGTTGTCGATTCCCAGGCTGCTCTTGACCGTCACGGGAAAGACGTGTCGGATGTGTTGTTTTCTTCTCCGAATTCGTCCAGACGTAAATGGAAGTATGAAGCTTCAAGACCTACTAAGAGGAGATGGAACCGCGACGAAGGGTCTCGTTCTTTCTCTCCTGGTTTTAGCAGTTATGAACCTTGTCCGTCGGAGGATGATTTCGACTCCGTGCCTGTGAAAAGGGCTAAGCCTGCTGCCGAAGATCCTCCCCCTTCTACGAGTGTTATTCGTCAGCCCCCCCCTTCGGGTCCGCAAGACCCAGCTGATGTTGCTAAATCCTTTATGTCTGTCATGCAGGAACAACTTTTGACTTTAGTACAAGCCTTTAGCCGCCCTCACGCCCAGTCTGACAGACGTAAAGACGACTCGTTGCCGATTAAGAAGTCTGCTTCTAAGAGAGAACGGAGTTCTTCTTTAAAGAAAACTTCTCCCTCTCTACGCCAGGATGAGGAATGTGTGCTTTCGCCAGGCGATACTTCTTCGCGATACCAGGGCGATACGTTTTCTCGTTCTCGATACCGGGACGATACCTTATCGAACGATGCTGCTTCTCGTTCTCGATGCCAAGACGATACCGCCTCCCGTTCACGTTACCAGCACGATACCTCCTCTCGTTCGCTTCGCCACGACGATACCTCCTCTCGTTCGCTTCGCCACGACGATACCTCCTCTCGTTCACGACGCCACGACGATACCGACCCTAGTTCTCGACGCCACGACGATACCGCCTCTCGTTCACGACGCCACGACGATACCGCCTCTCATTCTCGCCGCCACGACGATACCGCCTCTCGCTCTCGACGACAGAACGACTCTGCCTCTCGTTCTCGGTCCCAGGGCGATACCACCCTGCCTCTTCGGGACGATACTGCCTCTCGTCCCAAGGATTCTTCTAGCGCGGGACTCCAGGATGCAACCCGTCTTTTGCAGGATGATGCCTTTGATTTGCCCTTGTCGGGTTCTAAGGATCCTTCTTCTCTTTCGAAGGATATTGCAGATGTGGATCAGGACCTCGAGGACGTTTCTAATGACGATGATAATCCTGCCGACGCTGTGGGAGATTACAAAGTTCTCTCTCGCTCCCTTCTTGAACTTTTTGGAGAGGAATTCCAACCTGCTGCCCCTCAATCTCCTCAGTCCCAATTTAACAGAAAGAAGGCCAAGAAACAGTCGGCCTTCATCAAGATGAAGCTGTCTATCTCCGCAAAGAAGGCTCTCACGAAGATTGATGACTGGATGATGGAGCGGAGACAAACAGTTAAGACTTCCTTCTCGTTTCCACCAGCTCGTCTTGCTTCAAGAGCGGGTATGTGGTATGCAACTGGAGAACCTTTGGGTCTGGGAGTGCCTTCCTCCTCCAAGGGTGACTTATCTGGTTTAGTGGACTCTGCTAGAAGGCATGCTCTCAACTCAGCCAAGGTCATGTGGTCGATGTCGGAGCTGGATCATCTCGTCAAAGGTATTTTTAGAGCCTTTGAGGTTTTTAGTTTCCTAGACTGGTCGCTTGGGACTCTCGCAAGGAAAACTGAACAGATGGAAGGATCTAGGGACCTTACCAGTATTATGTCCTGTATGGATAAGGCCCTCAGAGATGGGGCAAATGAGTTGGCTGCTCTGTTCTCAGCTGGGGTCCTAAAGAAGAGAGCTCTGCTTTGCTCTTTTGCTTCTAGGTCTGTTACCAATGCACAAAAGTCTGAGCTTCTTTACGCCCCCCTCTCTCAACATCTTTTTCCCGAGTCCCTGGTTAATGACATTACGCATTCTCTGGCCCAAAAAGCCACCCAAGACCTTTTATCTCGTTCTGCTCGTAAGCCCTTGGCAGCCCCTCCTTCTTTGAAACGGGAGGAAAGGAGATTCCAGCAGCCCTTTTGGGGCAGGACTACTTCAAGACCAGATTTTAGAGGGAGAAGGCAAGAATCAGGACCAAGATCTACCAGGGGTTCTTTCAGACCTCGCTCCAGAAAATGAAGTTCGTCTCCTCCAGACAGTAGGCGCAAGACTGTCAGGTTTTTGGCAGTCTTGGAAGAGGAGAGGGGCGGACACCTGGTCCCTCTCAGTCATCAAGGAAGGATACAAGATCCCCTTTCTGAAAAAACCTCCTCTCGCAGATGCTCCGCTGGCCTTAGTAGCCCGGTACTCAGATCCGGGGAAACAGAAGGCCCTAGTAGACCTTGTCAACCAAATGCTAGACAAGGGCGCGATAGAACCGGTTCGGGATCTATCCTCCCCAGGCTTTTACAATCGCCTGTTTCTGGTCCCCAAGAACTCGGGCGGGTGGAGACCCGTCCTGGATGTCAGCGCTCTCAACGTATTTGTGGAGAAGACAAAGTTCTCCATGGAAACGACTCAGTCGGTGCTGGCGTCAGTACGTCCAGGGGACTGGATGGTGTCCCTCGACTTGCAGGACGCATATTTCCATGTCCCCATCCATCCGACTTCGAGGAAGTACCTGAGATTTGTAATAGAGGGCAAGTGCTTCCAATTCAGAGCTCTTTGCTTCGGTCTCAGCACGGCTCCTCAAGTCTTCACCAGGGTAATGGCGAATGTGTCAGGTTGGCTGCATCAGGAGGGGATAAGGATATCCTTCTATCTGGACAATTGGCTGATTCGTTCACGATCGAGGGAGAAATGTCTGGAGGATTTACGGAAGACTTTTATGATGGCTCAAGATCTAGGCCTGGTCATCAACAGGGAGAAGTCTCAGATCAGACCGAATCAGACTATTCTCTATTTGGGGATAGTTCTGAATTCAGTTCTTTTTCGGGCTTCTCCCTCTCAGGAAAGACAGACCAAGTGTCTCGTAAAAGTCAGAACTTTCCTGGACAAGAAGAGATGCACAGCGAAGGAGTGGATGAGTTTGCTAGGGACTCTATCCTCCCTCGAACAGTTTGTCTCTCTGGGGAGACTCCACCTAAGGCCTCTTCAGCACTTTCTTTCGAAGACGTGGAACAGAAAGATGCCGGAAGACTCCTTTTCCTTCCTCATTCCAATAGAAGTCAAGACTCTTCTGAAGTGGTGGCTGGACCCAACCTTGTTAGGGGAAGGGATCTCCTTACACAAGAAGAACCCAGACCTAGTGTTGTTTTCAGACGCATCAGAGTCAGGCTGGGGGGCAACACTAGGAAGCAAGGAGGTCTCAGGCTATTGGGAAGGAATTCAGCTGGGATGGCACATCAACAACAAGGAGCTGATGGCCATTTTTCTGGGGCTAAAGGCCTTCAAGGACTTGGTGTCTGGGAAGATTGTGGAGGTCAACTCAGACAACACCACAGCTCTTGCTTACATCAGGAAGCAAGGAGGGACTCACTCTCTGTCTCTGTTCGAGACAGCAAGAGAGCTCCTTCTTTGGGCGAAGGAGAACAGGATAAACCTGCTGACGAGGTTTGTTCAGGGACAGAAGAATGTGAGGGCGGACATGCTCAGCAGGAAAGGGCAGGTCCTTCCCACAGAATGGACCCTCAACCAACAGGTCTGTCAGAGTCTCTGGAGGCTGTGGGGGAGACCCCTCATCGATCTTTTTGCCTCCAACTTATCCAAGAGGATCCCCATCTATTGCTCCCTAGTTCCGGACAGAGAGGCAATAGCAGTAGACGCCTTTTTGATGGATTGGACGGGGATGGACACTTATGCTTTTCCCCCGTTCAAGATCATCAATCTGGTAGTCAGGAAATTCGCCCTCCTCGATTCGGGACGGATGATCCTGATAGCTCCGTTCTGGCCGATGAGGGAATGGTTCACGGAGGTGGTGGACTTGTTGATGGACTTTCCAAGAAGCCTCCCTGCAAGTCCAAATCTGCTCAGACAACCCCACTTCGAGAGATATCATCAAAACCCCCTCGCTCTCAATCTGACTGCTTTCAGACTATCGAGAAGCTCGTCAGATCGAGAGGCTTTTCAGCGCAAGCTGCGAAACCTATCGCCAGAGCGAGGAGGGTCTCTTCGCAGAGGGTCTACCAGTCCAAGTGGGAGACTTTTAGGGCTTGGTGTAGGAAGCACAAGATTTCCTCATCCACTACCTCTGTGAGCCAGATTGCAGATTTCTTGTTGTACCTCAGACAGGACGCTAAGCTAGCTGTGTCCACTATCAAAGGGTACAAAAGTATGCTCTCTTCCGTCTGTCGGCATAGAGGCTTGGACTTGTCTCGCGATAAGGACTTACATGACCTCTTGAAGTCTTTTGAGACGACCAAGCAGACCCAGTTAAAGCCCCCTTCTTGGAACCTTGATGTGGTTCTTAAATTTCTATGCACCAAGAGATTTGAGCCCATCTCACAGGCTCCCCTTAGGGAGGTTACCAAGAAGACCCTCTTTCTTTTGGCCTTAGCAACAGCTAAAAGAGTTAGTGAAGTCCATGCAATTGAAAAACAGGTAGGCTTCAATCTGAATGGGGCAGTTTGTGCCTTGAGATTAGACTTTCTCGCTAAGAACGAGAACCCTTCTAAGCCCTGGCCGAGGACCTTTGAGGTTCCTAACTTGACCAACCTAGTGGGTCAAGAGCAAGAGAGGCTGCTCTGTCCAGTACGAGCCCTCAAGACCTACTTGTCTCGCACGAAAAGTGTGAGAGGCTCTTCTAGCTCCCTGTGGTGTTCTGTGAAAGATCCTCAAAAGCCCCTTTCCAAGAACGCTTTGTCCTTTTTCCTGAGGGAAGTGATAAGAGAAGCGCATCTCTTGTGTGAGGAGGAACACTTCGGACGTTTAAAAGTGCAAGCTCACGAAGTGAGGGCCATTGCGACCTCGCTTGCTTACCGCAAGAACATGTCGCTCCGTCAAATTATGGATGCGACATTCTGGAGGAGCAACTCTGTGTTCGCCTCTCATTACCTCAGAGAGGTGAGGGTGGATTATGAGAAATGTTATACCTTGGGACCATACGTAGCTACGGCTTCTGTATTAGGCAAAGGAGTTACTACCTCCCCTCAACCTTAGTTTTGTTTACTTGTACATAGGTTGGTGTATTTTTTATTGGTTGTCTGAGGACTTCGACTTGTGTACAGTCACCTCAGTCTAGTTAGATAATTTTTATCTACTTTGCAAATGTTAGGTGGTTGGTTTGGTAAAGTTGCGGTTTTTTATTTTGGGCAATAGGTAGTCCTGAAGTCTAGTCAGATTGTTGGTCTCACCCCGTTGACAGACTCGATTGAGTGTTTTCAGCACTGCAGGTCACATCCTGGCTGACACTCCTAAGGGAAAGCAACTCAAGAGGCAGGAACCTTTGAAGTCAGCTACCTTAGCAGGTAAGGAATCAAGGTGTTTATTTATCCTACAACTTTTTTGGTTGTTTCCCCAACGATGTTACTGTCTATCACCCTCCTCCAAGTGTGTTAATCAGCTATGTATATATAACTGCCAGGTAAGTTCTATTCATAAAAATGGAGTTTTTATGATAAAACAAAGTTTTATGAATACTTACCTGGCAGTTATATATACATTCGAAGGCCCACCCACCTCCCCTCAGGAGACAGGTCGGGCATAGATGAACTGAAGAACAGAAAACGGGAATGATTCCTCCTACCACCCTTTAACGGGTGTTACCACCCAACCACCACAAGGCGGTTGCCTAGTTTTAGAAAAATTCTGCCGAAATAGAGATAATTAGCTATGTATATATAACTGCCAGGTAAGTATTCATAAAACTTGGTTTTATCATAAAAACTCCATTCTTCGCTTCGCTCAAAATCCGTTTTCTGGGCGAGGGACCTGTGTCGCCCAGTGAAATGCTCCTTAAAGCACCATTTCTAAGGTATAAATACTGCTAAATATACCAGAGAAAAAAGTTGCATGGAATGCCAGGAATATACCCAGCTCGCTCACCCTTATAGGGTGTCGGTATAGTAACTGGGGCGTGTTAAAACCACTACCAGAGGTCCCTTACCAATTAGACTTCTCCTTCCTCAACATCCCCCGTTACTACGAGGTGCCGTTCTATGGGATTTTATCAGATCCTTTGTTATCGAAACTACTCCTACCTGGAGACATCTTTTGGAACTTGGATGGGGTTCTTAAATTCTTTCCTTTAATTAGAAACCAAGTCTCAATTGTGTTTAAGGACTTTTAACATTAGAGATCTTCTTTCTGGTAGCTCTTGCATTCTGGCAATGTTATATTCTCCTCAAATGGAACTTTTCTTAACCTTTTACAAGTTATGGGTAAAAATTACCCCTTTTAGAGGAGTTTCAGGCAAAGAATGATTTCAACACTAAAAGTCTACCTTGGCATTTCCAGTTTCCTGCTCTCAATTTCTTCATTGAGGACAACCCGGATGAAAAGACTTTTTGTTGAATTTGGTCTCTGAAAACCATTTCAGTAAAAATGTCATTGTCTAGATCTTGAGCAATGTTAAGAAACTGTTTTGCTTTTTGCATAATAGAGCCATCTCTTTTTTTTTTTTTTTTTTTTTTTTTTAGTAAAGACTGAATATCAGGTGCCCACTATAATCTAGGTGGCAACTTAGTTTTATCATTATCAAAGGTATGAATGTCTTTTTGAAAGAGATGCAAATTCCGTTGGATGCCAATTTTCAGGTCCTTTGGTTGCTACATGGGACATCTTAAGGAGATCTTATGTAAATACTCCCTTTGATGGTATGATGTTGAATTTTTGGGAAACAGGGATACACTCAGTTATGTATAAGAGAAATACCCGATTATTTATAAGCTTTTTTCTTAGAATTCTGCTTGCCTGGCCTCTCTCGCAAGGGATGTCCTAGACGCTCGGACACTGAATCTCACTCGTAATGTTCCCACTTCCGGTGAGATTGCTAAATGGTGTCTTATTTTGTCAATCGCGTGAAAAGAATAACCAGATTGTCACCTTCTTGAAGCTGCAAAGAGTATTGTATCAGAATTGTCCTTTTTCTTTCGATATCTGTTTTCCTTAGGTGGGTTTTCAATTTACTTTTAGATTTACAACCATCCCTCCATCTATTTTTCAGCTTGAGAATATTGGATAAGATATATTGAAATTAAACAATTTTTTTCAAAGAATTATTTCAATATTTACTCAATATTCATATAAAGAGATTCCCACGATTTAGTGGGCTGATAGTCAAGGTACAGTACAGTACTGTAAAGCTGAATTTTCAATATTAATCTTACCCGATGATCATGTAGCTGTCAACTCCGTTGCCCGACAGAAATCTAAGGTCGGGATACGCCAGCGATCGCTATACAGGTGGGGGTGTACACAACAGCGCCATCTGTGAGCAGGTACTCAAGTACTTCTTGTCAACAAGAACTCAATTTTTCCTCTGTCGTGCCACCGGCAAGACCTATTTGGATACGCTGTTGATTCTGGAGTTGTTTCTCACGATTTGGTGATGTATTCGCTCTAGATTTTAGCCTTCGCTATTCAGGAAGCTTTATCATTAGCTTCGCAAGCTTTTGGAATTAATTTGGATTAATTGTTAACGAACTTTGCTAGTTTTTGGAATCCCCCCTTGACCATTTCTACAATTCAAGATGTCTGACCATTCTCAAGTCCCTAAGTACAGGCAGTGTAGTGTTAGGGCCTGTACTAGGCGTCTTCCGAAGGCCTCCATAGATCCTCACACCGTTTGTTCCAATTGTAGGGGTAAATCCTGTCAGTTGGAAGATCGGTGTGAGGAATGCGCTGGGCTTTCGGAATTCGATTTTAACGAATTCCTTAAAAATGCACGTAGGCTAGAGAAGGATAGGATCAGGAGGAGTTCTTCTCGCTCTGTTGATTTTTCCTCTCCCCATGCCCCTCAACCTTTTCCTTCCCCTGTAGTGGTGACTCCCGACCCTGCTACTAGTGCTCAGCCATCCATGGCGGATATGATGCGTGCCATTCAGGCTCTGGGTGACAGAGTGGAGTCATTGGCTAATGACCGTAATCAGCTTTTGGCAGATGTCAAAGAGCTGAAAGCGAAAAGTGCAGTGGGAAGTGTTAGTGCAAGTGAGGTGAAAAGTGTCAGTGTCAGTGTTGCGCATGAGGGTACATCTGTTCGTGCCAGTCGTCCTCCCAGTCCGGGACCTCTTGCAAGCTCCCAAGCCCAGGGGAGAAGCAATGTCGAAAGACCAAAGGGTTCGGCAGGCCTTGATCAGCGTACGGATGTACCCTCAGTGGTTGCGGACGTTTCTCTTAGAGATCGTCCCATCCACATACAGACGAATGAGCCCTATCATCCCTCGTCTGTGGAAGAAGTTTCCAGGAGGAAACGATGGACCAAGGTCTCACGACCGCTCAAGCGTAAGGTCCCTTCCGAGCGAGTCCAACGGCCCAGGTGTAGCCACTGGGTCAGTTCGGACTCGCCGCAGTCTTCCGAAGACTGCACACCTCCCAAGAGAGGTAGAGTGGTTCCACAACAGACTACTGCTCCGTCTGTTGCTGCTCCAACCACGGTAGACCCTAAGTGGCCCATGCTGCAGACTATGCAGTCTCAGCTTGCTGCGTTCATGCAAGAGTATCATGCTGAGAAGGTTGACACTGCCCCTGTTAGCCTACAACCTGCCGCGGTTGTGCGCTCAGCAGATACTGCGGCTGCCTGCTCCCACACTCCACCTGTGAGAGCTCCACCACCGATGCGCAGTCCACCCTGCCAGACGCATGGTCTTGCTGCACCATCCGTTGACATGCGTGAGCTACCGCATCAGCAGTGGGAAGGTGCTGTAGAGCTGCCGGGTTCTGACTCTATGCGGCATGCTCCGCAACCCATGCGGCATGCTCCGCATCCCATACGGCATGCTCCGCAACCCACGGCAGTCCCTCCCACGCACCAGCTCTCTGCTTTTGTTGTTGCCAGCTCGCAGACTGACCAGCAGCGGCATGATGTTGGATCCGCAGCAGCTACGCATGCACCCGTGCTGCCGGATTCAGCCGTTCAGCTTTCTGCTCCGCCTTTGCCACTTCCTACTCAGCTTTCGGATGATGGAGTTTCGGATGACGAAGATGCACATGTGGATGAACCGCACTCAGACTTAGAAGAGCCCAAGTCTACGCCTCCCTCCTTAGACTTTCGTAAAGTCCTTGCCTTGTTCAGGGACTTGTACCCAGAACAGTTTGTGTCTGCAACCCCTCGCTCTCCTCCCTCCGAGTTTGCTCTGGGCATGCAGTCTGCTGCTCCTGCCTTCACCAAGCTTGTCCTCGCACGCTCATCCAAGAGAGCTTTGAGGGTTTTGGGAGAGTGGTTGCAGTCCAAGAAGCAACTGGGAAAGACTGCATTCATCTTTCCGCCTACCAAGCTTGCTTCCAAATCTAGCGTCTGGTATGCCACGGGAGAGCAACCCGGCTTGGGGGTTCCTGCCTCTGCCCAGGGCGACTTTTCAAGTCTGGTTGACTCTCCCCGCAGGCTGGCTATGAGACGTTCGAAGATTTGCTGGTCCTTTTCTGACATGGATCATCTGTTGAAGGGAGTCTTTCGTGCTTTTGAGATCTTCAACTTCCTCGATTGGTGTTTGGGAGCGTTAAGCAGAAAGACTTCCCCTTCGGATAAGGACTCTGCCATGCTGATCATGTCTTGCATGGACAAAGCCATTCGGGATGGGTCTGGTGAACTTGCGGCTTCGTACACGTCGGGAGTGCTTAAGAAGAGGGAACATCTTTGCTCCTTCTTGTCGTCTGGTATCACTCCTTGCCAGAAGTCGGAGTTGTTGTTTGCTCCTCTCTCCAAGTGTCTGTTTCCGGAGGAGCTGATCAAGGGGATGGCTTCCTCACTGATCCAGAAGGATACCCATGATCTGATGGCTTCTTCCGCACGTAAGGCTAAAGCTTTACCTTCCGTGCCTAGACCTTTCCGTCCTGCAGCAGTAGACACACCAGCTACTAGGTTCATCCCGCCCTTTCGTGGCAGAACCTCCAGCAGAGAAGGTACCCGTGCCGACAGTCACCGTGGCAAATCCAAGAAGGGTTCCAAGTCCGCAAAAGGCAGGTTCTGACTGCCTTCCTCTCCAGACAGCAGTGGGAGCCAGGCTCAAGTTCTTCTGGCGAGCTTGGGAGAGCAGAGGTGCAGACGCTCAGTCTGTGAAGTGGCTAAAGGAGGGGTACAGAATTCCGTTCTGCCGCAGTCCCCCTCTAGCTTCATCTCCCATCAACCTCTCTCCCAACTACAAGGAGAAGGACAAGAGGCTAGCGTTGCAACAAGAGGTGTCGCTCTTGCTACAAAAGGGAGCGGTAGTCATAGTCCGGGACCATCAATCCCCGGGCTTTTACAACCGTCTCTTCCTGGTAGCGAAGAAGACAGGAGGTTGGAGACCGGTGCTGGACGTCAGTGCTCTCAATACTTTTGTCACCAAGCAGACGTTCACGTTGGAGACGACGAAGTCGGTCCTAGCAGCGGTCAGGAAGGAGGACTGGATGGTCTCGTTAGACCTGAAAGACGCGTACTTTCACGTTCCCATCCATCCAGACTCCCAACCTTTCCTAAGGTTCGTCTTTGGAAAGGTCGTGTACCAATTCCAAGCCCTGTGCTTTGGCCTAAGCACGGCACCTCTTGTGTTTACCAAACTGATGAGGAATATTGCCAAATTCCTTCACTTGGCAGACATCAGAGCCTCCCTCTATTTGGACGACTGGCTTTTAAGAGCTCCGTCAAGTCGTCGCTGTCTGGAGAATCTCAGATGGACTATGGATCTGACCAAGGAATTGGGCCTCCTGGTCAATATAGAGAAGTCCCAACTCGTCCCATCCCAGACCATTGTCTATCTAGGTATGGAGATTCAGAGTCGAGCTTTTCGGGCTTTTCCGTCGGCCCCAAGGATCAATCAAGCCCTAGAATGCATCCAGAGCATGCTGAGAAGGAACCGATGTTCAGTCAGGCAGTGGATGAGTCTAACAGGGACACTTTCATCGCTGGCCCAGTTCATCGAGTTAGGGAGACTCCACCTCCGCCCCCTTCAGTATCATCTAGCTGCTCAGACACTAGAGGCGGTTTCAGTGCCTGTTTCCGAAGAGATGAGGTCTACACTGACGTGGTGGAAGAACAGCATTCTTCTCAAGGAAGGTCTACCATTGGCTGTTCAGACCCCCGACCACCGTCTCTTCTCGGACGCATCGGACACGGGCTGGGGTGCGACACTGGACGGACAGGAATGCTCGGGCACGTGGAATCAGGAGCAAAGAACACTTCACATCAATTGCAAGGAGCTTTTGGCAGTTCATCTGGCCTTGATAAACTTCAAGTCCCTCCAGCTAAGCAAGGTGGTGGAGGTGAACTCCGACAACACTACAGCCTTGGCTTACATCTCCAAGCAAGGAGGGACTCATTCGAGGAAGTTGTTCGAGATCGCAAGGGACCTCCTCATTTGGTCAAAAGATCGAAAGCTTTCGCTGGTAACGAGGTTCATTCAGGGCGACATGAATGTCATGGCAGATCGCCTCAGCCGGAAGGGTCAGGTCATCCCCACAGAGTGGACCCTTCACAAGAATGTTTGCAGCAGACTATGGGCCCTGTGGGGTCAGCCCACCATAGATCTATTCGCTACCTCGATGACCAAGAGGCTCCCGATGTATTGTTCTCCGATCCCAGACCCAGCAGCAGTTCACGTGGATGCCTTTCTGCTGGATTGGTCCCATCTAGACCTGTATGCGTTCCCTCCGTTCAAGATTGTCAACAGGGTACTTCAGAAGTTCGCTTCCCACGAAAGGACACGGTTGACGTTGGTTGCTCCCCTCTGGCCTGCGAGAGAATGGTTCACAGAGGTACTGCAATGGCTAGTGGACGTTCCCAGGACTCTTCCTCTAAGAGTGGACCTTCTGCGTTAGCCTCACGTAAAGAAGGTACACCCAAGCCTCCACGCTCTTCGTCTGACTGCCTTCAGACTATCGAAAGACTCTCAAGAGCTAGAGGCTTTTCGAAGGAGGCAGCCAGAGCGATTGCCAGAGCAAGGAGGACATCCACTCTCAGAGTCTATCAGTCAAAATGGGAAGTCTTCCGAAGCTGGTGCAAGGCGAATGCAGTTTCCTCAACCAGTACCTCTGTCACACAGATAGCTGACTTTCTGTTACATCTCAGGAATGTAAGATCCCTCTCAGCTCCTACGATCAAGGGTTACAGGAGTATGTTGGCAGCGGTCTTCCGCCACAGAGGCTTGGATCTTTCCACCAACAAAGATCTACAGGACCTTCTTAGGTCTTTTGAGACCTCAAAGGAACGTCGGTTGTCCACTCCAGGCTGGAACCTAGACGTAGTTTTAAGGTTCCTGATGTCATCAAGATTCGAACCGCTTCAATCAGCCTCTTTTAAGGATCTCACATTAAAGACTCTTTTCCTCGTTTGCTTAGCAACAGCTAAAAGAGTCAGTGAGATCCACGCCTTGAGCAGGAACATAGGTTTTACATCTGAAACGGCTACACGTTCCTTGCAGCTCGGTTTTTTGGCTAAAAACGAGCTTCCTTCCCGTCCTTGGCCCAAGTCGTTCGAGATCCCAAGCCTGTCCAACTTGGTGGGGAACGAACTAGAGAGAGTACTTTGCCCAGTAAGAGCTCTTAAGTACTATTTAAGACGGACAAAGCCATTACGAGGACAATCAGAAGCTTTATGGTGTTCTATCAAGAAGCCTGCTCTACCGATGTCTAAGAACGCAGTTTCTTACTACATCAGGCTTCTGATTAGAGAGGCACATTCTCATCTGAAGGAAGAAGACCTTGCTTTGCTGAAGGTAAGGACGCATGAAGTAAGGGCTGTCGCTACTTCAGTGGCCTTCAAACAGAACCGTTCTCTGCAGAGTGTTATGGATGCAACCTATTGGAGAAGCAAGTCAGTGTTCGCATCGTTCTATCTCAAAGATGTCCAGTCTCTTTACGAGAACTGCTACACCCTGGGACCATTCGTAGCAGCGAGTGCAGTAGTAGGTGAGGGCTCAGCCACTACATTCCCATAATCCCATAACCTTTTTTAATCTTTCTCTTGAAATACTTTTTATTGTTGTTTTTGGGTTGTACGGAAGGCTAAGAAGTCTTACGCATCCTGGTTGATTTGGCGGGTGGTCAAATTCTTTCTTGAGAAGCGCCTAGATTAGAGGTTGTGATGAGGTCCTTTAGTATGGGTTGCAGCCCTTCATACTTCGGCACCTAGGAGTCGTTCAGCATCCTAAGAGGACCGCTAGGCTCAGTAAGGAAGACGTACTTAAAAAAGGCAGAGTAATGGTTCAAGTCGACTTCCTTACCAGGTACTTGTTTATTTTATGTTTGTTATTTTGAATAACTGATAAAATGAAATACGGGATACTTAGCTTATTATGTTAACATGTATGCTGGTCTCCACCCACCACCCTGGGTGTGAATCAGCTACATGATCATCGGGTAAGATTAATATTGAAAAATGTTATTTTCATTAGTAAAATAAATTTTTGAATATACTTACCCGATGATCATGAATTTAAGGACCCGCCCTTCCTCCCCATAGAGAACCAGTGGACCGAGGAGAAAATTGAGTTCTTGTTGACAAGAAGTACTTGAGTACCTGCTCACAGATGGCGCTGTTGTGTACACCCCCACCTGTATAGCGATCGCTGGCGTATCCCGACCTTAGATTTCTGTCGGGCAACGGAGTTGACAGCTACATGATCATCGGGTAAGTATATTCAAAAATTTATTTTACTAATGAAAATAACATTTTTCAGAACAGATGCTATTTACAGACCCCTGTCTGTCAAAGATTGCAATCACTCAGGACAGACTATCTTAAAAACCATGTCAGGTGCTTATTTCTTTCGCCAAGCTAGTGATAAAAGACTGGGTAAGTACTGTATTGAAATGATTTTTAAATCGAAAACTTGATTTTTCATAAAAGGGTTGGGTTTAAGCATGTGAAATAGTGTTAGTTTTGATAGCTTCCCATTCTAGAAGTATGTTTGATGGTGATATGTTAACATGCTAGTTACAGTTGCTGAAAATGTATTTTGAAATATATTTTAGTACTTTTTGTACTTACAGTATATCCATACATACAGAAGGAAGTAGGTGACGATTTTATTTTAGGCCTTCCATAATTCGACGAAGAATACGTCGAAAGTCGGAAGGTTACTCTACATTGTATTCTCGTTCTTTCATAGAAAACGTTCGCACTATAGACGACATTCAACGTCCAAGTCCAGAAGTTCTACGTCTAGGAGGAGAACAAGATCCAGGTCACGTCGTAGGAGTCGCTCTCGATCACGCTCCAGGTTGAGTAGATACCAAGAGTTCATTTATGGTTTCATGTACAGTATGCGTGTTTATGAATAGGTAAAAGCAAACCTTTCTGGGCAGGTTTTCTCTATTTCAATAAAGCTTCCTGAACATCATTGCTGTTCCTCCTCCTCTGGAAGGAACAGCCTCAATCTCTGAATGGATGTAGCGGGAGGAAGAGCAATCGACTTCATTTGAATGTAGTTCTTTATTAAGATGTTATTGCTACAGTACAACATAGTAGTGGCCATTTTGGAGGTTTTCTCCAACCAGTAATGACAAAGCTCTACTTAGGCTCAAGTTTATAAAAGGCCTTTTTGGGCTCAAGCCATGTCGTCCTGATGGAAGTTCCTCAAAGGCAGCTTCCTAGGGTATATTACAACTACGGCGATATTCCCAGAGAATTTACCTTCAGGTACCCAGAATTCTAACTCCTGGAGCGAGTATCCCTAAAAAGACCTTAGGGATATCGTAAATATCAGTGGACGTATTCTTGACACGCCTCATAGCAATCTATACCCCGAATAGAGTTAACACTTCGTAGGGGTAAAATGGCAAGAAACGAAAACGATAAGAAAGGGGGGAGCCGTTCATAAGGCATCTCTCCTCCCCGTTTCGAAAGCGTGCCCTGCGCCGCTCACGGCGCCATCTGTATTCCTTTTTGCGTAGCTCTACGACTCGGTGTGTTTTCCCTGTTTTCTACCCAATCTTGGAATTTTCTCGCTTAATAATGCTTTCTCCAACTTCTTCTGCCTCGGATAAGTTGAGTACTATTTCTTTTATGTATAAATGTAGGCTCTTGGTTAAAATTAAAGTAATTAAAAGAGTTATCTTTGATACAAGAGCTGTTGCCTGCTGGAGGCATCATGGATGCTGTCGCTCGCTAAAATAGGATTTATTTGTTAGCAAGAGCGACGTTCCCAGCCCCTTTGCGCTTAAATATTAGCTATTTAGCTTATTTAGGAATTCTGTTATGATGCGATAGTAGTGTGCCTGGCGAAGTTTTGCCAAGGCTGCCAACACTAGTCTTTGTAGGCTAGCTGTTGGCCTATGTACTTCCAGCATGATAATTAGTCTTCCAAATGTGAATTTATTGCTTTAAGCGTTAGGCAACGTTATACATATAAGTCCTTTTCGAGTACCTTCCAAGATAGTATTGGTGTGAGTTTCGGTGAATTAGGTAATCGATTCTCTTAGTGCCTAGGCTAGGTTGTCTTAGGTCATTATAATATTATCTGTTCCCCGTTTGCTCCCTTCTCTTCGGGGAAGGGGCAAACCCTTTCCCTCTGTTTAAGCCTTAGGCTTAACTCTAGTGGTTTATTTGAATTAATCTTCAAATATATCTATGCTGGAGTAGTACTGTACCTTCCCGTTCCAACTGTATTGGTTCAGAGGGGGACAGTACAACAGTGTTTAGTCTGAGCCCGGTTGGTCTGGCATGGGGCAGAGTCTCCCTTGCTGATTGACTCGGGCATTAAGGGTTATCCCCTTGGTCCACCTTGTTGGGTTCCAGTAGTGATCCCTTTACTCGGTGACTCATCAGACTGTCCCATTGCCGTTCCGGTCTCGGGATATGTTCCCTTTTCTGGAAAGGCAATTCCTTCCTTGCCGTGGTTCTTGGGAGGCAGCCAGTAGTGCCGGCCTCCCTCTCGGGTCTTTCTCTAACTGAGATGAACTGTCTTTGTTGGGAATGACCCTTAACCAAGGTAAGGTTGGATAGGACCCTCTGTCCTTCCCTTCTTTTTTTCCGTTCCTTGTGTCAGTCGTCTGCATCCTTGCCTAGCCTAGGTTGGGATGAGGAACTGGCGTGGTCTCCTGTCGGCCGGCAGAGTGTGCCGACCGGCAGAGACCATTACTTCGAGTGCTGCCCGGTCCTTTCTTGGTCCCTCCATCGCTGCCGTCTGTAGATTCAGTAGGCAGCGGTTAGGAAGCTTGACTTAGTGTCTCCCCTTCCTTTCGGCACTCTTTCGGGTGCCGGGCCCAGAGACTCATAGTCTCTTAACCCGGCACTCATTCTATTGTCTTAGTATGTGTTGTCCTTGCCGTCTGCCGGCCTACAGGCCGGCCGTCGGTGGGGAGGGGTGTTCTCCAGTTCTCTTGCTGTCGGTCGGCGTTGGGTGTATACCTTTGCCGGCCGGTCTCTTGCTCATCTGTCGGCCACTACAAGTGGGGCTGGCAGCCGAGCGCTGCCTAGTGTGGGGGGCCAGCCGGCAGGGTTTGTTTACTGCTGCCGGCCGGCCTGCGACACTGCCCAGTCAGCCGGCCACTAAGAATGATGGCCGGCAACGCAGTGCAAACCGGGTGGCTGCGGTCCGGCAACCACTGCCGGCCGGTTCAGGCATGGGATCTGGAGTTCTCCCCAATAAGGGTGATCTGATGTTGTGTACTTGAGATCTACCTTTCGAAAAACGGGGGGGGGGGGTGCTGACCGGCAATAGCCGGCTGGCACACCACCCTCAGGTACTGTATCAGTCCTCTCTTGGTGGTATATTCAACCAAGGGAGTTCATGATGTAGTAGGTTACAACACTGTCTTTTCTATCTTACTTGTGTTACTGGTACAATCACCTGGTGTCGCCTTACAAGGATAAAAGATAATTCTTTTATCCCTGGCCGGAATGGTAATATTTTACCTTAGGTGTGAGCTACACCTAATTTCCTTTGGAAATACGTTCTCTGGTTATTCTAGTAAAGACTAACTATGTGACTTGGCTGGTGGGCTTCCACAGGTGTTTGTGTGGGTTTCACAAGTAGGTGTCTTTCCCTTATTCTTGTTGAATACTCATTTGTTACATGTGAATTGAAATTCACTTGATATTCATGGAAATTTTTCTTCTTTTACAGGAGGAGCATCCGAAGTGTGATAGTGTCTTCTGCAATGTCCGCAGTAAGAACTTTTGCGGACATGCCTCGTGTAGGAGGCACGGGGCTTGTGCAGCCTCCAATGATGACCATCGTTACTGGGATCCGCAGGTATGTGCTGTATGTACTAACCTGCTATCAGAGGCTTTTGAATCCCCTAGGTCGGCGGAGTCAAGAGATGCAGCGAGGGAGAGGCTTCGCTTATGGGTAAGGGGTTTTCAGAAAAACACCACTGGACCTTGTCTTCCTAACGAGAAGATGAGGGCATACCTTTTTCCCAAGGCTTCCCCTGATGCTGTTGTTCCCCAGCCTCGGCCGGAGATCCCTCTGATCCAGATTCCAGTGGAGGAGGATGTCGCTGACGCCATGCAGGACATCCAGTTGGACGACAAGATGTCCGACTTGTCCGATCGTGCGGAGCAGGATCTCCTCGCAGAGGGCGAGGAGGAGGATCGAGATCCTATTGCCGTGGAGGAAGAGGTTCCCGTATCATCAGGTCTCTGAACCTATCCCCTCTACCTCGTCCGCTCTTCCAGCAGAGCTTGGACAGGCTCTCTCTTCCATCGTTGGTATGATCCAACAGATGCAGAGGGAGAATAATCAGAAGGCCGCTACTTTGGAGCTCCAGATGCAGAAGATCACAGCATCACGTGGACCTCCAAAGAAGCTCAACGTTAGGGACCTTCCTCTGTGCTCGGATGCCAACCCGTGGAGATATGCCGAGCACATGCCGATGACGATTGGGAAGATCGTCATGTCGGAGAAACTGGGCTCAGTTCCCCTTGAGGAGGTGGAATTCTGGCCCAGTAGAGGGGCCTACCCAGACTGCTATGTCCGTTTGAAGAAGGAGCCGGCTTCGAAGGAGGAGACGGAACCAAAGGAGGTGATTATCCTGGATCACTCCAAGGCTCAAGCCACTTTAACAGCTGCTTTAAAGGAGAGGGGGTTCTCAAACTCAAAAGTTGCCGCTTTGAGTAAGAAGCACCCCTCCTTTGTATCCTCCCCGGCTAGGGCCTTCCCCTTTATGCAAAAGGGGTTTGCGGCCGTCATGAAGGCGGTTGAAGCTGGCAAGCCGTGCCCGTCTTTGGAGGAATGTAAACCTCTATCGTTGGCATTGCCAATGGACAATAAGGACTGGAAGGAGGTGCACCTTACTTTCTCGGTTGGGAAGTTGGACGCCGACATTGCAGGACAGCAGTTCGGCGAAAACCTTCCCAAGTTGTCGGAATTCCTTCTACGGAGGGAATTGGACACAAAGGAGCGCCTGGCAGCCTCGATGTCTCTCCAGACCAACATGGAGACGATGGCTAGCGACCCCAAGATGCCAGAGATGTTCATGGTTATGGCCAAAATCCATCTGGCCACAGTAACCAAGGACCTCTATTGCTTTGTTAAAGCAAGGAGGGCCTGTAGGGAGTTTGTGTTCGCCTCGGCCACAGTGAGGCATGAACCCAAGAGGCTAATTTCATCCAGCATCTGGGGTAAAGATCTCTTTCCCAAGGACGTGGTCAAAGAGATCGTGGACAAGGCAGCCACTGAGAACCGCAATCTTCTCCTGAAGTGGGGCCTGTCCCTTAAGAGGAAGTCTTCTCCGGATGAGGGCCCTCAGCCGAAAGGAAAGGCGAAGAAGTCAAGGTTTTCCTCCCGTCCAGCCAAGTCCTTCAAACCGCAAAGACAACAGCAGCAGCAGCCAGCTTTGCCTCCGGTTCCACAACTGGTAGCCCAGACCCCGACCACCTTCCAATGGGTTCCCCAAGCCATGTCATCAGCTTCCCCGGCATTCAATCCCGTGTTCGAGGGACAGTCGACCACGTTTCGTGCAAGACCCAGAGGAGCAGCTAGAGGGTCATCAAGACGCCCCTCTAGGGGACGAGGATTCAGAGGTGGTCGCGGCCAGGGAGGCAAGACTGCAGGGCAGTCAAAGTGAAGTGTCGCCGGTAGGTGGGAGACTTCAGTATTTCCGGGATCGCTGGACCTTCGATCCCTGGGCCCACAGCCTTCTCAAAAATGGACTGGGTTGGAGTTGGTACAGTACTCCGCCCCAGTGCCCTCAATTTTTCCAACACTCCACCCCCGTTTTGGAGGAGTACATCCAAGATCTGTTGGAGAAAAAGGTGATCAGGAGGGTAAAGTCCATCAAGTTCCAAGGGAGGCTGTTTTGTGTTCCCAAGAAAGACTCGGGGAAACTCAGAGTCATTCTGGACTTGTCACCACTCAACAAGTTCATAGTGAACCACAAGTTCAAGATGTTAACGTTACAACACATAAGGGCCTTACTGCCCAAGAGGGCATATACCGTCTCCATCGATTTGTCAGACGCATATTGGCACGTTCCAATAAGTCGTCGTCTCTCCCCCTACCTAGGATTCAAGCTACAACAAAAACTTTACGCTTTCAGGGCGATGCCCTTCGGACTAAACATAGCCCCAAGGATCTTTACGAAGCTTGCGAGCGCAGCTCTCAAACAGTTACGCCTAAAAGGGTTCCAGGTAGTAGCCTACCTGGACGATTGGTTGGTGTGGGCAGCATCCAGAGCAGAATGCTTGCAAGCTTCCCTACAAGTGATTCAGTTCCTGGAATATCTAGGCTTCATGATCAACAGAAAGAAGTCTCGTCTTTCTCCAGCTCAGAGGTTCCAGTGGTTGGGAATTCACTGGGATCTAGTGTCACACCGTCTTTCCATCCCGATGTCAAAGAGGAAGGAAATAGCGGGGTCTGTCAGGAGACTTCTAGGTTCCGAGAGGATATCAAGACGCGAACAAGAGAGGGTTTTGGGCTCTCTTCAGTTTGCATCAGTAACAGACCCAGTGCTAAGAGCACAGTTAAAAGATGCAGCGGGAGTATGGAGAACCTTTGCATCGAAAGAGCGAAGGGACTTGAAGAGACCGGTCCCACTTCGACTACGTTCTCTTCTCAGACCGTGGTCTCAAGCCAGTCGTCTAAAGAGGTCTCTACCTCTTCAGCCATCCCCCCGTCAGTGACAATCCACACAGACGCCTCAAAGGTAGGGTGGGGGGGTCACTCCCATCGGAAAAAAGTGCAAGGGATCTGGTCCAAGCTATTTGGGACCTTTCACATAAACTTTCTAGAAGCTATGGCAGTACTTCTTACCCTGAAGAAAGTATCCCCACGTCACTCGATCCACGTAAGGTTGGTACTGGACAGCGAGGTGGTTGTGAAATGTCTGAATCGGCGGGGATCGAGATCCCCACCTCTCAACCAGGTAATGTTAGCCATATTCCGACTGGCGGAGAAGAAGAAGTGGCACCTGTCAGCAGTTCACCTTCAAGGAGTCCGGAATGTGACCGCGGACGCTCTATCCAGGGTTACACCGATAGAGACAGAATGGTCCCTAGACGCAGGATCATTCTCTTTCATCTTGAGACAAGTCCCAGAACTGCAGATAGACCTCTTCGCGACGAAGGACAACAAGAAGCTGCCGAAATATGTGTCCCCATACGTGGACCCCTCGGCAGAAGCAATAGATGCGATGTCCCTCGATTGGAACAGATGGTCCAGGATCTACCTGTTTCCCCCTCACAAACTGATGTTGAGGGTCCTCAACAAACTGAGATCCTTCAAGGGAGTAGCAGCAATAGTGGCCCACAAGTGGCCGAACAGTGTATGGTTCCCTCTAGCTCTGGAACTACGACTGAGGTTTCTACCACTCCCGGACCCAGTTCTGTCCCAGCAAGTCCAGAAGTCGACTGTCTTCGCTTCATTACAGAAAACCCGAACCCTGCAGCTCATGATTTTCTCTCCCTAGCGGTGAAGAAACGGTTCGGAATCTCGAAAGATAGTATCGACTTCCTGGAAGAATACAAGTGTAAGTCTACTAGGAGGCAGTACGAATCTGCGTGGAAGAAATGGGTAGCCTTTGTCAAAGATAAGAACCCGCACGAGATCTCTACGGAGTTCTGCCTATCCTTCTTCATTCACCTCCACGGACAGGGGCTGGCGGCGAACACAATTTCTACATGTAAGTCAGCTCTAACAAGACCCATTCTTTATGCCTTCCAGGTAGACCTCGCTAACGAGATATTTAATAAGATCCCAAAGGCCTGTGCTAGGCTTAGACCATCAGCTCCTCCAAAGCCTATTTCATGGTCGTTAGACAAAGTCCTTCATTTTGCCTCATTACTAGATAATGAGGAATGTGCGTTGAAGGACCTGACTCAAAAAGTGATCTTCCTTTTTGCCCTTGCTTCTGGGGCCAGAGTTAGTGAGATTGTGGCCCTCTCGAGAGAGGAGGGCCGAGTTCAGTTCCTGGATGGGGGAGAACTGAACCTGTTTCCGGACCCTACGTTTCTCGCTAAGAACGAGTTGCCCACCAACAGGTGGGGTCCCTGGAGAATCTGCCCTCTGAAAGAAGATGCATCTCTATGTCCCGTAGAATGCCTTAAGGTCTATCTTCGTAGAACTTCAGACTTCCATGGGGGCCAACTATTCAGAGGAGAAACATCGGGCTCGAATTTATCTTTAAATCAGCTTAGGGCGAAAATTACATATTTTATTCGCAGAGCGGATCCTGACAGTTCACCCGCAGGTCATGATCCGAGGAAAGTTGCTTCATCCTTAAACTTCTTTAACTTTATGGATTTTGAACACCTTCGTTCATACACTGGCTGGAAGTCTTCCAGGGTATTCTTTCGCCACTATGCTAAGCAAGTGGAGCAGCTAAAGAGGTCTGTGGTAGCAGTTGGTTGCGTCATTAACCCTGCTGTTTAACTCTGCGAGGAACAGCGGAATCATTTGGGACTTGGATTCTTGGGTGAATGGTTAGTTATATGCGTTGATATAACTGGTAGTGAAGGCTCTCAGAGCCCACAGTGACTGTTCCAACGTTATGGTGATGGTAGCACAAGTACAGACAGGTGTGCCAAGCGTTTGCCAACGCTATTGTCAGCAAAGTAGTAACATGGACGTTAAGTTTGATACCGGGGTATGTGTAAGTGACACATATGTTTTCTTTCAGATAATCATTCATCCATGCACTACAGTACTTGTGTAAATTGTTGGTCATCCACCTAGCATATGTACATATTTATGGTGACCATGTCTATTTATTGTTTCTCAATAAACTTGTTCTCGGGAACCTTGCGTCTCCTTCACCTATTTTTGATTTCATATTGATTTTTGAGCATTTAGCCTATGTATATTAATCGGGGATATCTATAATAGCCTATTCCTTAATGCAAAGCCTGGATTATACTGGTTTATACTTTCCTTAGCAATAAGGACTCCACCCCTTTCTGAGGATGGTGGTAGCAGCAAGTTTAATCCTACGCAGATATAACCTTTTGTCTAATTTTACTTCGACCAGGGTGCTGGTCGGGACTTTTTCTTTTGGATACTGTAGTCCCGTAAGACTTCGCTTTACTTCATATAGAGTGAGACCACTATATGGTACTGGCTGGCGAGTGATTCATACATAGGTATATGTACTCTTCGTTCGTTTCTAGAGTCTAGTAGGACTCCTCCCTGTAGGGGGCAGGAAGCACTCTCATGGCTTATGATTAGTGAAAAGATGTATAACGGTAACATCTTAGGTCTGTCAGTCGAGTTGACTAAGAAACATTCTTGAGGAGTACGGCACGTATTGAGAATCCACAGATACAGTAATGCTCTGGTATACTTCCATCAGGACGACATGGCTTGAGCCCAAAAAACGGATTTTGAGCGAAGCGAAAAATCTATTTTTGGGTAAGATAGCCATGTCGTCCTGATGGACCCGCCCTGCTCCTTTTCAAAAAATAAAATAAATAAATAAGAGTGAAAAGGATAGTAGGACCCCTCCCTACATACAGTATCTGTAGCACCTCGTGTATCGCTACAAGGAATACAGATGGCGCCGTGAGCGGCGCAGGGCATGCTTTCGAAACGGGGAGGAGAGATGCCTTATGAACGGCTCCCCCCTTTCTTATCGTTTTCGTTTCTTGCCATTTTACCCCTACGAAGTGTTAACTCTATTCGGGGTATAGATTGCTATGAGGCGTGTCAAGAATACGTCCACTGATATTTACGATATCCCTAAGGTCTTTTTAGGGATACTCGCTCCAGGAGTTAGAATTCTGGGTACCTGAAGGTAAATTCTCTGGGAATATCGCCGTAGTTGTAATATACCCTAGGAAGCTGCCTTTGAGGAACTTCCATCAGGACGACATGGCTATCTTACCCAAAAATAGATTTTTCGCTTCGCTCAAAATCCGTTTTATTTTATGATGCATATGCGGTACTGTATAGTCTACTGTGTATTACACTCACAATATAATACACAGTACGCACACAGTAGATATATCTAAGATATAATATCTACTGTGCGCAAATCTTGTACCATAATATGCTTTTGTTAAATCCACAAATAATAATCTTTTAGTGAATATTGCATAGAAGTGTATGAAAGAACCAAACTGCGAATAGGAGAACGGGAATATTTTATTCTTTTCATTTTTTTTATTGTCGAAGATAATTCTTTGGGAGCAGACTAAAATATAGTAATATTCAGCTACTTAAGGTGATAATAACACACACACTCCCTCTTCCTGTCTCTCTCTCTCCTTCGTGGTGTTTTCAGTAACGCAGTCCGCTGGCAGGCAGAGAACCGTGTTCGAGGTGAAGACACATTCTTTCACCTTAGCAGTGAATTATGTATGTGGTTGTTACCCAACTGTTGTGGGTGCGTTGCAGCTAGGGTGGAGAGAGAGAAAGGTGAAGAGAAAAGAAAATGAACGTTGGTGTCTGTTTTCATCATGGTATTTGTATACCATCAAAACGACAACCTCGTTGAGGTAATCTTCTACACACGGGTGAAACTATTGGAAAGATATTCTCTCTCCCTTGCTCTCTAGACAGATGGAAGTGGTTTTTACAATGACAGAGATTTATAAAGGAAAGAATTGGGACTTGTAAAACATGTTAACACAACTGAAATGTCAACACTGTCGTTACGGCTAAAATGAGTGTGAACTGTTCGTGAATTTTTAATGCGAATAGAATATCTCAGAGGGTTAAGTTTTGTTGATTAATGCAACAACCTTTATTCAATTGCTTTCCTCAAGTCTCACATTATTATCATTATTATTTTTATTATAACTAGTTAAGCTCTAAACCTGTTGGAAAAACAGGGTGTCACAAGCTCAGGGAAAATAGCCCCGGGGGAAAAGGCCGTCTTAACTAATTTCACCTTTTGAAAGGTCAACTTAATTGATTTGGGGCTTACAGGGTCAGACTCAACTGAATCAGACATTTATAATTCAAATTAAACTTAACATTTTTTCTAGCGTTTAAAGTTGCCTTTTAACATTTAAAAAGGGTTAGGTAAAATATTCTAGCGAATCTTGAAAATTCACAAGTATATGCAACTCCCTTATTTATGCTACCTTATTTCCTTATACTGTATAACTTTAAGGAAAACTAGCCTTGTCAGAAAAGACAAACAGATGCTTCAAAATGATCTTAAATTAGTATTCAAGTCTTCTCAATCCACTGTACCTTTTGTAGAACTGTGAATACCATTACTTCAAAGAATATCTGATATTAACAATTGCTTGACAAGTTCCCTTTATAGAATTTTTCAATCTTTTTTATATTAATATCTTGTATGCCTTTTCGGTGAAAGCACGGAAGCACTTCAATATTCAGTCATAGAATTGTGGATGCCTGCATGTATAAGCTGTTATATAACTCAATCCAATGAATGCCCAAAAATATTACTCTGAAATTGGATGCTCACCTTATGTAGGCATTCCTGACGGAGTTATTCATAGAAAGAAAATGACTAATGATAAGAAGCCAGTGATTTTCAACTGAGTCCAAAGAGAAATATAATCTCCTTGGTAGTTGATCCTCTGTGCCAAAGAAAAACGCAGTTTTCCTAAATACTGTCATTGATAAACCTATGCTGTTTCTCCATTAGCAAAATAATAACACAGAATGTCCTTTGATGCCCCAGTGCTTGGATTGAGGCCTACGTTTTATATTCAATTCAATTCAACAACCAGTATTCTTCAAGAGAAAAACTTTCTAGTGATAATAATGAAATACCATGTACTGTATGGAAATCTAAATATGTACTGTATATTATTATTTAGAGGCAGCAGCCGATTCAAATATTTTTCTCCAGGCTTCAAAATTTACATCTTGTTCATCTTCACTCATTCGTTTTTCTTCATTTGTGTATTGTAAAGTACAAAGAAGGTTTTCAACTTTTCAAACTTAATAAGTCGAATTGTTTTCAAGTCAAAGTTTGTTAATTTTTCTCCTAGGATAGACCTAATCTGACTCATAAGCCTACAATTTCTAGCTACCAAAGTCAACGAATAGCCCCATTTCGTATGACATAAATATCAAGTATTTG
The DNA here is from genome assembly GCF_036898095.1 of Palaemon carinicauda. NCBI lineage: Eukaryota > Metazoa > Arthropoda > Malacostraca > Decapoda > Palaemonidae > Palaemon > Palaemon carinicauda. The sequence goes on from NC_090767.1 coordinate 45,193,105, forward strand.
CTAATGTTATTTTTAAATATTTAACTTAGCCGGTGAATATATAATAGCTGAGCCTCCGGCGGCTCGACAGAAAAACACGCAAAAACTCGCGAGCGATCGCTATGAAGGTTGCGGGTGTGCCCACTAGCGCCAACTATCGGCCAGATACCGCATATACATGTAAACAGACCCAATTTTTCTCTGTCGGTCTGATCGACAAGACGTACCATTACTCGCTGTTAACCTGGAGTTTTTCAACAGTCTTGGTGAAGTACTTACTTTTGGTTTGAGCTTTCGCAGTGCAGGTGTTTTATCTTCAACTTAAATCTTGAACTCGTTTTTGGATAGATTTAATTGTTGATGACTTTGGATTGTTTTTTTGGACTTTCTTTGACTTTTAAATGGCCGACCCTTCCCTTGGTACGGAAGTGTGTTTTAGGCTTTTAGCAATTATCTTATCACGTTATAAATTGTTGTTGTTAATTATAGATTTTCCGCTATATATTTTATATCTCAACCGCCTTTATTAGGCCTCTTCGATTAGCTTTCCATTTATAATAAACATCAAGATAAATTTTAATGTTTTGTTTATATGCGACCTTACCTATTCCTCCCCTAATCCGAGAGTAGGCGGTCCTAACTTGGAAACCGAAGTTAAACAACGTTGAGCCCTTTCAATCGTAAATAACTTTTTCAATATTTAACTTAGCCGGTGATTATATAAGCGGCAGCTCTGCTGCTCGACAGAAAACTCTACGTAAAAATCTGCCAGCGATCGCTATGCAGGTAGTGGGTGTACTTCAACAGCGCCATCTGTCGTGCAGGTACTCAGTACTCATTGTAAACAAAGAACTCAATTTTCTCTCTGTCGTGCTACCGGCAAGACCTACTAATTCGCTGTTGCTAACTGGATTTGTTTTCACAACTATTTGGTGAAGTACACTATTCTAGTTTTGAGCTTTCGCTGTGCAGGCTTTCTGTTCAATAAATCCTTGCATTCTTTTTTTGATATCGGATTATTTGTTGATGACTTTGGATAGTTTTTGAATTCCCCTTTGACCAATTCAAAATGGCTGACCTTTCTCAAGTCCCAAAATTCAGGAAGTGTAATGCTAGGGACTGTTCAAGGCGTCTTCCGAAGGCCTCTATCGATCCTCACACCGTTTGTTCCAATTGTCGGGATAAAACCTGTCAATTGGAAGATCGATGTGAGGAATGCGTTGGGCTTTTGGAATTCGTTTTTATCGAATTCCAAAAATATACACGTAGGCTAGAGAGAGATAGAGTCAGGAGAAGTTCATCTCGTTCTGTTGATTTTTCCTCTCCTCATGCCCCACAACCTATTCCTTCCCCTGTAGTGGTTGCTCCCGATCCCCCTTCTGGCACTCAGGATCCTTCGATGGCTGACATGATGCGTGCCATCCAAGCTCTGGGTGAGAGAGTTGAGTCCTTGGCTAGTGACCGTAACCAGCTCATGGCGGACGTCAAGGAGCTGAAGTGTAAAAGTGCAGTGGGAAGTGGTAAAGTGAGTGATAGTGTTGTGGATAGTGTTGCGCTTGAGGGTTCGTCTGTTCGTGCCTGTCGTCCTCCTAGTCCGGGACCTCTTGCAAGCTCCCAAGTCCAGGGGAGAAGCAATGTCGTACGACCAATGGGTTCGAGAGGCTTTAATCAGCGAACAGACGTTCCCTCCGTGGTTTCGGGCGTATCTACCCAAGATCGTCCCACCCACACAAAGACGAGAGAGCCCATTTATTCCTCGTCTGCGGAAGAGGTTTCTCGTAAGAAACCATGGACCAAGGTCTCACGGCCTCTTAAGCGCAAGTCGGTCCCTTCCGTGCAAGTCCAACGGCCCAGTTGTAGCCACTGGGTCAGTTCGGACTCGCTGCAGTCTTCCGATGACTGCTCACCTCCTAAGAGAGGCAAAGCGGTACCGCCTCAGGCAGTTACACCGTCTGTCGCCGCACCTGCTACTGCAGACCCTAAGTGGTCTTTGCTGCAGACCATGCAGTACCAATTAACGTCTCTAATGCAGGACTTTCGTGCGGAGAAGGTTGCTGCTGCACCACCCTCTTACCTACAACCAACCACACACTCGGTTGTGCGTCCTGTGTACGCTGAGGCGACCTTCTTGCGCACTCCAGCTGAGAGAGTCCCGCCACCCATGCGTTCCAGTGTACCCTGCCAGCCGCATGTTGACGTTCAGCGACGCACGGAACCTTCCGTTGACGTTCGCGAGGTACAACAACCGTCAGAGTTGTTTTGTTTTGACGCGGAGCGTCAACCTCCGCAACCCAGTGTGGTTACCTCTGCTCGCCCACATCAGACTAGACAGTCTGGAGTAGACGCTGTGCGTCCCCGCGCTGCGATGGTTGTTGCCAGCTCACAGACTGGGCAACAGTTCCATGACGTTGCGTCCGGCTCAGTCACTCGTGCACCCGTGCGACCGGACTCAGCTGACCAGCCGATACCTACTCCATTGCCGCTTCCTCCTCAATACTCGGATGATGGACTCTCTGATGATGACGATGCGGCACACGTTGATGAACCACATTCGGACCTTGACGAACCTAAGTCCACGCAACCTTCTTTGGACTTTAGAAAAGTTCTTGCTTTGTTCAAAGAGATGTTTCCGGACCAGTTTGTGTCTGTGGCTCCACGCTCTCCTCCGTCAGAGTTTGCTTTAGGTACGCAGTCATCCTCGCCTGCCTTTACTAGACTCGTCCTCGCACGCTCGTCCAAGAGAGCTTTACGAGTTATAGGAGAGTGGATGCAGTCCAAAAAGAGTCTAGGGAAGACAGCCTTTACGTTTCCCCCTGCTAAACTCGCTTCCAGATCGAGCGTCTGGTATGCCACGGGAGAAGTTCTCGGCTTGGGAGTTCCTGCCTCTGCCCAGGGCGACTTCTCAAGTCTTGTAGACTCTCCCCGCAGGCTAGCCATGAGACGCTCTAAGATATGCTGGTCACCTTCGGACCTAGACCATCTGTTGAAAGGGATATTTAGAGCCTTCGAGGTCTTCAACTTTCTAGACTGGTGTCTGGGAGCTTTGAGCAGGAAGATCTCCCCGACTGAGAAGGAATCTTCCTTGCTCATCATGTCCTGCATGGACAAGGCCATACGTGACGGGTCTAGTGAGCTTGCTGCATCGTTCGTATCCAGAGTCCTCAAGAAGCGTGAGAACCTTTGCTCTTTCCTGTCAGCTGGAGTGACACCTTGTCAAAGATCCGAACTTCTGTTTGCTCCTCTCTCTAAGTGCCTTTTTCCAGAGGACTTGATTAAGGAGATTGCTGCTTCTTTGATACAGAAGGACACCCATGACCTGGTTGCGTCCTCTGCCCGCAAAGCCACCCCTTTGCCTACCTTCACAGCTAGACCAAGGATGGACACTCCAGCGTCCCGATTTATTCCGCCCTTTCGTGGCAGAGCCTCCAGCAGAGGAGGTGCTCGTGCCGAAGGGAGACGTGGGAAGAAGAAAGGAACCAAGTCCTTTAAAGGCAGAGTCTGACTGCCAACTTCTTCAGACAGCAGTGGGAGCCAGACTCAAGAACTTCTGGCAGACCTGGGAGAAGAGAGGCGCAGATGCACAATCTGTGAAGTTGCTCAGAGAGGGGTACAAGATCCCGTTTGTACGAAAACCCCCTCTAGCAACGTCTCCCATCGATCTCTCTCCCAGGTACAGAGAGGAAGACAAGAGACGAGCATTGAAATAGGAGGTGTCTCTCTTACTAGAAAAGGGAGCAGTAGTCAAAGTCCTGGACCATCAAACCCCGGGCTTCTACAACCGTCTCTTCTTAGTGGCAAAGAAGACAGGAGGGTGGAGGCCGGTGCTAGACGTCAGTGCGCTGAATGTCTTTGTCACAAAGCAGACGTTCGCCATGGAGACCACAAAGTCCGTTCTAGCAGCGGTCAGAAGGGAAGACTGGATGGTCTCTTTAGACCTAAGGGACGCATACTTTCACGTCCCCATCCACCCAGACTCCCAACCTTTTCTGAGATTTGTTTACGAAAAGGTTGTCTACCAGTTTCAAGCCCTGTGCTTTGGCCTAAGCACAGCTCCTCTTGTGTTTACGAGGCTGATGAGGAATGTAGCCAAATTCCTTCATTTAGCGGACATCATAGCCTCCCTCTATTTGGACGACTGGCTTCTAAGAGCTTCTTCCAGTCGTCGCTGTCTGAAGGATCTAAAGTGGACTCTAGATCTGACCAAGGAATTGGGTCTCCTGGTCAATATGGAAAAGTCTCAAGTGGTCCCATCCCAAACTATTGTGTATTTAGGGATGGAGATTCACAGTCTAGCTTTTCGGGCTTTTCCGTCGGCCCCCAGACCAAGTCAAGCCCAGTTATGCATCCAGAACATGCTGAAGAAGGAACGATGTTCAGTCAGGCAGTGGATGAGTCTGACAGGGACACTTTCATCCCTGGAACAGTTCGTATCGTTAGGAAGACTACACCTCCGTCCTCTTCAATATCACCTAGCTGTTTACTGGAAAAAGGACAAGAAGCTAGAAGCGGTCTCGATCCCCAATTCAGAGAAGATGAAGTCTTCCCTGACTTGGTGGAAGGACAGTATCAGCCTCAGAGAGGGTCTGCCCCTAGCTGTTCAGACTCCCAACCACGTTCTCTTCTCGAACGCATCAGACACGGGCTGGGGCGCGACGTTAGACGGTCGGGAATGCTCGGGAACTTGGAACTCGAGTCAAAGGACAATGCATATCAACTGCAAGGAGCTATTGGCAGTTCATCTGGCCTTGAAAAGCTTCAAGTCTCTCCTTCAAGGCAAAGTGGTGGAGGTGAACTCGGACAACACCACGGCTTTGGCGTACATCTCCAAGCAAGGAGGGACCCACTCTATGACGTTGCACAAGATCGCAAGGGACCTCCTCACCTGGTCAAAAGATCTAAACATTTCACTAGTAACGAGGTTCATCCAAGGCAACTTGAATGTCATGTCAGATTGCCTCAGTCGGAAGGGACAAATCATTCCAACAGAACGGACCCTTCACAAGGATGTGTGCAAGAGACTTTGGGCCACATGGGGCCAGCCTACCATAGATCTCTTCGCAACCTCGATGACCAAGAGGCTCCCAATATATTGCTCACCAATCCCGGACCCAGCAGCAGTTCATATAGATGCCTTTCTCCTAGATTGGTCCCATCTAGACCTATATGCATTCCCCCCGTTCAAGATTGTCAACAAGGTACTGCAGAAGTTCGCCTCTCACGAAGGGACAAGGTTGACGTTAGTTGCTCCCCTCTGGCCCGCGAGAGAATGGTTCACCGAGGTACTTCGATGGCTAGTGGACGTTCCCAGAACTCTTCCTCTAAGGGTGGACCTTCTACGTCAGCCACACGTAAAGAAGCTACACCAAGGCCTCCACGCTCTTCGTCTGACTGCCTTCAGACTATCGAAAGACTCTCGAGAGCTAGAGGCTTTTCGAAGGAGGCAGCCAGGGCGATTGCTAGAGCAAGGAGGACATCCACCCTTAGAGTCTACCAATCGAAGTGGGAAGTCTTCCGAAACTGGTGCAAGTCAGTATCTGTATCCTCGACCAGTGCCTCTGTAACTCAAATAGCTGACTTCCTTTTATACCTGAGGAAAGAACGATCTCTTTCAGCTCCCACTATCAAGGGTTACAGAAGCATGTTGGCATCAGTCTTCCGTCACAGAGGCTTAGATCTTTCCAACAAAAAAGATCTACAGGACCTCCTTAAGTCTTTTGAGACCACGAAGGAGCGTCGTTTGGCTACACCTGGTTGGAATTTAGACGTGGTACTAAGATTCCTCATGTCAGAAAGGTTCGAGCCGCTACAATCAGCCTCCTTTAAAGATCTCACTTTAAAGACTCTTTTCCTGGTTTGCTTAGCCACAGCTAAAAGAGTCAGTGAGATTCACGCCTTCAGCAGGAACATCGGATTTTCATCTGAAACGGCTACATGTTCTTTACAACTTGGTTTTCTAGCCAAAAACGAGCTACCCTCTCGTCCTTGGCCGAAATCGTTCGATATTCCAAGCCTATCAAATATGGTTGGAAATGAACTAGAAAGAGTCTTATGCCCTGTGAGAGCTCTTAAGTTCTATTTAAGACGAACTAAACCTTTACGAGGACAGTCAGAAGCTTTATGGTGTTCAGTTAAGAAACCATCTTTGCCTATGTCAAAGAATGCTTTATCCTATTTTATCAGACTGTTAATACGAGAAGCTCATTCCCATCTGAGTGAGGAAGACCAAGCTTTGCTGAAGGTAAGGACACATGAAGTTAGAGCTGTCGCAACTTCAGTGGCCTTTAAACAAAATAGATCTCTGCGAAGTATAATGGACGCAACCTATTGGAGAAGCAAATCAGTGTTCGCGTCTTTTTATCTTAAAGATGTCCAGTCTCTTTACGAGAACTGCTACACCCTGGGACCATTCGTAGCAGCGAGTGCAGTAGTGGGTGAGGGCTCAACCACTACATTCCCCTAATTCCATAACCTTTTTAATCTTTCTATTGAAATGTTTTTATTGTTGTTTTTGGGTTGTCCGGAAGGCTAAGAAGCCTTTCGCATCCTGGTTGATTTGGCGGGTGGTCAAATTCTTTTCTTGAGAAGCGCCTAGATTAGAGGTTTTGATGAGGTCCTGTGGTATGGGTTGCAACCCTTGATACTTCAGCTCCTAGGGGTCACTCAGCATCCTAAGAGGATCGCGAGGCTCCGTAAAGAAGACGTACTTAAAAAGGCAGAGTAATTGTCCAAGTCGACTTCCTTACCAGGTACTTATTTATTTTATTTTTGTTATTTTGATAACTTCTAAAATGAAATAAAAAATCCTTAGCTCATAATAATGTAAACATTTATTGCTGGTCTCTTCCCACCCCCCTGGGTGTGAATCAGCTTATATAATCACCGGCTAAGTTAAATATTGAAAAATGTTATTTTGATAATAAAATAAATTTTTGAATATACTTACCCGGTGATTATATATTAAAGGACCCTCCCTTCCTCCCCAATAGAGACGCAGTGGACCGAGGAGAAAATTGAGTTCTTTGTTTACAATGAGTACTGAGTACCTGCACGACAGATGGCACTGTTGAAGTACACCCCCTACCTGCATAGCGATCGCTGGCGGATTTTTACGTAGAGTTTTCTGTCGAGCAGCAGAGCTGCAGCTTATATAATCACCGGGTAAGTATATTCAAAAATTTATTTTATTATCAAAATAACATTTTACAGAGCAAATGATTTAAAACTTATTAAATGAATATTTTTTAGTAGATATTTTATGAAAGATTTTCTTTGAATAGTCTTCGTACTGTTTCAAAGATGAACTAACGTTTAGTTTATTTATGCTGAATCACGGTTTCACTTTGCAGAAAGAGTAAATCGATTCTGACGTTTTGTTCATTCTTCTTTCAAACTTGAATGTTTTAAATACTATTTTAAAGGAATTTGTTAATTGAAAAACCTTTCAGTTTTTTCCTTTGGTCAAATAACCTGTTTATTGACGAAAGGTAAGTGGGCTTTTCTCTTCGGTGCGAAATCAAGAGAGAGAGAGAGAGAGAGAGAGAGAGAGAGAGAGAGAGAGAGAGAGAGAGAGAGAGAGAGAGAGGAAGAGAGAACGTTCCGATCTTTATTCTCGTCCCAAGCGAATAACGTTGTTCTCGAGTCAGTTTTTTACTCTCGTCCCTAGTCTCTGTACGGGGAGAAAGGATAAAACGTTTTTAGTTTTTATTCTCGTCCCAAGGCACTGTACGGTGATAGATTGAAAACGTAGTTTTGAATGAACTAGTGTTTAGTCTCCTTCCCAGCCACTGATCTTTTTATCTTAATATGTTTACTGTTTTTTGCTTGTATTAATGTGCTTACATTATACGACTTATTTCGCAATTATAACCTTTTGATGGGGGTAGAATTGCGTGCTTCAGGTAGAAATCAGTTTTATTCATGCCTAATGTGAATTGTTGAAAAATTCGATTTCAGTGAAGTAAGTGCAAAACAGAAAATCGTAGTGATAAAGTGATAATTGCGCAAAGTGTTATCAGTGTTGCGACCGAGGGTTCGTCTGTTCGTGCCTGTCGTTCGCCTAGTCCGAGACCTCTTGCAAGCTCCCAAGCCCAGGGGAGAAGTAATGTCGTACGACTTATGGGTTCGAGAGGCCTTGATCAACGAAGAGACGTTCCCTCTATGGTTTCAGGCGTGTCTCACCAAGACCGCCCCTACCATAAGACGAGCGAGACGATTTTCTCCTCGTCATCCGAAGACTTTTCGCGTAAGAAACCGTGGAGGAAGGTTTCGAGGCCCTTTAAGCGAAAGTCAGTCCTTTCAGGACAGGTCCAGCGTCCTGGTTGTAGCCATTGGGACAGCTCTGACCCTATGCAGTCATCGGAAGACTGCTCGCCGCCTAAACAAAAGCGTAACACAGGCTCCGAGAGTCTTATTGTAGGCAAGGTTTTGCAGTCACAGACGTTACCCTCGTCTCTTACCGCAACCATTCCCGTTGATCCTAAATGGGTTGTACGGCAAGACATGCAGAATAAGCTTGCCTCTCTTATGGAGGACTATTCTGTTGAGCAGGTTCACGATGATCCTCGCCGCTTAGCTGATCGAGATCCTGGCCGTCAGCCGCCCAAACGAGCCTTTGCTCGTCCTGTTGACATTGACGTTACAAAGTCACGTCAATCATGTTTTGTAGAGCCTCACTCGATGCAGTCCTGTGTTGACTCTCAGTCGCTTGTGGACGTTCAGCCGCTGCCGCTTGCTCTTGTTGACGTTCAGGACGTTCACCAACCAGCATAGTTGACTTGTTTTGATGTTGAGCGTCAAGCACCGCAGTCAAGAGTTGTTTTGACTGCTCAGTCTAAGCAGTCAAGGCAGTCTCGAGTTGACGTCGAGCGTCCTCCCGCACCTGTTGTTGTTGCTGGTCAGTCCTTTAAGCAGTTACATGACATAGCGTCCTTGACTGGTACTGTTGCTCCTTTGCGTGTGGACTCTGCTTGTCAAGCATTGCCACCACGGCAGGTCTCTCCCTTGCTTGAGACTCGGCAATTGTCGGACAAGGTTCCTTCAGATGAGGAAGTTGCTGATCCCCCTCCTACTGATATTCCCTTGAGGACTCTGTCAGACGGAGAGGAGCCTAAAGCTGCTCAGCCCTCTATGGATTTTGAATAAATCATGCTGATTCTTAAGGATCTTTGTCTGGATCTTTTTGTAACTGCTGCTCCTCGTTCGCCTAAACGCCAGAGTTTGCACTAGGCCTAGCTACTTCGAAGCCGTTGTTTTCTAAGCTAGTGCTCTCTCGCTCTTCTAAGAGAGCTTTACGTTTGCTAGGCGACTGGTTAATCACCAGGAGGAGTTTGGGGGAGACAGCCTTTGCTTTCCCTACTTTTAAGCTGGCTTATAGAGCGAAGTCTGATATGACACGGGAGAAGTTCTCGGCTTGGGAGTTCCTGCCTCTGCCCAGATAGACTTCTCAAACCTCATAGACTCTCCCTGGCGCCTGGCCATGAGACGCTCCAAGATTTTATGGTCGACTTCAGAGCTAGACCATCTGTTAGGAGTTTTTTCGAGCGTTTGAAGTTTTGCTGTACAATTATGTCATGCATAAACAAGGCTATCAGGGATGGCTCCAATTATCTGACAGCCACGTTCTCTGCAGGAACAAGTCCCTCTGGGATGGCTCCAATGATCTGGCAGCCATGTTCACTGCAGGAGTACGTAAGAGGCAAGTGCGCTCTATGTGTTCATTGTCAAGACAAACTTCACGATGAAGTCTACCAGGCTGTCTTGACAGCATTAATGGAAGGCGACTGGATGGTCTCTCTCGACCTTCAGGAGGCATACTTCCACATTCCTATACACCCGGATTCCCAACCGTTTCTGAGGTTTGTTTACAGGAACGTGGGGTACCAGTTTCGAGCCCTGTGCTTTGGCCTCAGTCCTGCTCCTCTCGTGTTTACGAGGCTCATGAGGAATGTGGCAAAATCCCTCCATCTATCGGGGATCCGAGCCTCCCTGTACTTGGACGACTGGCTTCTCAGAGCATCGTCCAGTCTTCGCTGTCTGCAGGATCTACATTGGACGTTGAGTCTGGCCAGGGAGTTGGGACTTTTGGTCAACCTAAAAGTCCCAACTGATCCCATCCCAGATTATTCTATATTTGGGGATGTAGATTCGCAGTCCAGTTTTCTCAGGCTTTTCCTTCTGCCACCCGAATAGAACAAGCCCTGCTCAATGTCCAACTAATGCTGAAAAGAGAACGTTTGTTCAGTCAGGAGTTGGAACAGTCTCGTAGGGACTCTCTCATCCCTGGAGCAGTTTGTCTCGCTAGGGAGACTACACCTTCTGCCTCTCCAGTTCCATCTAGCCTCTCACTGGAACTAGGACGAGACGTTAGAGACTGTATCATTCCCAGTCTCCGAACCAGTAAAGGCATGCCTGAAATGGTGGGACAGCAATATCAGTCAGAGAGGGACTATCCCTAGCAGTCAAGAACCCAAACCACGTGTTGTTCTCAGACGCGTCGGATTTGGGTTGGGGTGCGACCCTGGACGGTCGGGAATGCTCGGGTCTGTGGACCTCAAGTCAGAAGAGCATGCACATCAACGGCAAGGAGCTATTAGCAGTCCACTTGGCCTTGATGAAATTCGAAAGCTTTCTTCGAAACTAAGTGGTAGAGGTCAACTCAGACAACACCACAGCTTTGGCGTACATCTCCAAGCAAGGAGGCACACACTCCTTCACGCTGCTCGAGATCGCAAGGGACCTTCTTATATGGTCAAGAAATCGAGGCATCTCCCTGTTGACAAGATTCATCCAGGGGGACTTGAATGTCTTGGCAGACTGTCTCAGTCGGAGGGGTCAGGTGATTCCCATGGAATGGACCCTCCACAAGGACGTGGGCAAGAGTCTTTGGGCTACTTGGGGTCAACCCACCATAGACCTCTTTGCCTCCTCGTTGACCAAAAGGTTACCAATTATTAGGTTAACGTAAAATTATTTCTTTATTTTATTTAAATCAGCCTTGTTTTTCTTTTTAAGTTAAAGTATTTTTGTTGTTTGTTTACTATAGTGTTAATGTAAGTGGCTCTCCGATTGTTGAATAGTGTTTTTGTGCCTCCTCCTCCTCCTTTGTGTATTAGTGGACTATCGTTTTAACGATTGTTTTTTTTTTGCTGTGAGTGTTGATGAACGCTGGGAAGGTGATGAGTGGACATGGTCGACCAGTGAAGGCAGTTCGGGCCTTGACAAGCTCTCACCGACACTATTTCCCGTCTCAGCATTCATGGTGTCTTGGAGGACGACTTTGGCAATTACCTTCGCACTTCTGATGAGTGTTTAGCAGATGCTCTGTCATCTGCGACGGTAGTTTTCTGCTACTTGTTCCCGTCGGAGGATTTGTACGGGAATTGTGTCGACGCTGTTTCCCGACACTGAACCTTGATTTTACTGGCCTTATTCCTCCAGTCCAGCTGTGTACGAGTGTGAGAGCAAACTGGCTCGTGAGGTGATAAGTAGGGAGGCTGACGCCAGGTAAGACAAATTATCGTTCCTTTTGTGTAGGGAAGTGGATTGCCCTTCAGTGCCTGGCGTACAGTTGTACCCTTCAGTATAGCGGCTTGAGGAATTAAGTACGGCCTTGTGTTCAACTCTTCTGTACTTCACTTGAGGTGAAGTTATATATATTATTAATTGTCTAATTCTATATATACGAGTTCTATTGCTATGTTGTGTAACTGTTTAATTTTGTATTGTTTAGTTTTGTAAGATAGGTAGGAATATTAAGGTTTTCGTTGTTTTCATCTCCTACTTCCTTCTTCCTTTTTATTATTAGGTTATTGACTTTGGCTAGCTGTATTTTGGATCCACCTCGTTATTATTAAGTGTTTTCTCTCTTGGAATTTTCTCATGTTTAGGGCTTAGTGTAGTAGCTTTAGGTTATTTTCTTGTGAGTTCCCGAGAACCATTATTTGTTGTCTTGAATATGTGTAAGTGTATTTAATCTCACAAGGTTGATTTAAGTTATTGTTCTTGTTTATAATAAATATTGTTAAGTTTTCTTGGGTCTTTGTTTCCGTCTTTCCTTATCACTGACGTATTTTTACCGACTGCAATCCATGAGAATTTAAGAACCTGCATTACAACCTGGTAGGTTGTAACAGTTGGCGACCTTGCCAGGATTGCACTCGGGTGTACTCGGTGGTTTGGTTGGCGGATCGGTGCTCAGGGAATTTACCAATATTTGTTATTGTTTAGTGTGTTGCCTTACTCCCCCTTTAATTTTGAAATCATGGGTGAATATGTTTTTGATCCCGCAGAATTTTTAGGATCAGCAGATTGTCTTAGGCATCTTCCTGTATTAAGTAAAGAGTGTTTGGTGAGTTGTGCTCGCTGGTTAGGTGTCCCACTTAGGGCTGCGAACACTAAGGCCCAGTTGTTGTTAGCTGTAGAGAGTAAGGTAGCTCAGGGTATGGCTGAAGGAGAGAATTTAGCTAGAGATTTTGACAGTGTTGATGATAGTGGTTCGGAGCGCGAGGATAGTGTGATTGACGATGTGAGTGTGAATCCAGGCCTTTCTTTGTTTGAGGACCCCCCTCGTACTGGAACTATTTTTGAAGGAAATGCTAAATTGCAAGATAAAGGTAACGTGTCTACAAACCCATTTGTTGTAGAAAAATCTGTCCCAGAGAATGTAGTTCCAGTGCAGCCTGTGTTGTCCCAAGAGGACTGTGAATATAGATTAATTTGCAAGAGGATAGAGTTAGTGAAACTTGAGTTTGAGGAGAACGAGAAGGTGCGGAGACATGAACTAGAGATGGCTAAAGTAAATTTGGAGTTGGCTAAATTACAAAATGTTCCTAATAAATTGAGTACTCCTTGTGGTCCATATGTCGATAAATTTAATATAGGGGCAGCTTTGAAGTTAGTCCCTGTATTTGACGAAAAAGATGTGCCGGAATTTTTTAAAGCATTTGAACGGGTAGCTACCAGGTTGTCTTGGCCCGCCGAGATGTGGACAGTCTTAATTCAGTGTAGGCTGGTGGGCAAGGCAATCAGGGTTTATAATTCTTTGGAGGAGAGTGTAGCCCGTGATTATGGTAAAGTAAAGGCGTTGGTCCTCAAGGCTTATGATCTTGTCCCTGAGGCCTATCGTCTAAAATTTAGAAATTTTAGTAAGCATGCTTCTGTTTCATATGTTGAGTTTGCGAGGCTCAAGGAGGAGCAATTTGATAATTGGCTGAAGAGTCGTCAGGTAGTCTCTTTCTCCTCCTTGAGGGAATTAATGTTGATGGAAGAATTTAAGAAGTATTGTAGCAAAGAACTGAGGATATATTTGGAAGAGGTGAAAGCCGTCAGTCTAAGTAAAGCGGCTCAGATTGCCGATGAATTTATTTTAACCCATCGAGCAGGCTCCGGCAATTTTGGGTCTCAGGGTATAGATTTCCAGTCTGCCAAGCCAAATGATGGTAATAATAAATATAATAATGTAGCTAACAACAGGGTAAAGCAGTCAGGTGTTCCAACCTATTATAAGAATGAGAAGACTCAGGGAAATATTTCAAATGGAGAGCCCTCTAGATTCTTCTCCAAAAACAGGGTAGTGTCTGGTAATGTGAGCAAAGGTAATGGGACCTGTTTTTGGTGCAATAAGCCTGGACATTATCAAGCTCAGTGTAACGCCAGGAGGAGGTATCTGGAGAGAAATAATAACAATATTGACAATCCTATATCTGTAATAACAAATAAGTCTATTCCTAACACCCCCAAGGTTGAGAATCCACCGGTAGCGGAAGGTAGCAATGTGAATAGTAGTGATGACAGCAATGTAAAACCAACTGGTAATAGACCTTCATGACTCTATGATAAATATATATGGCCTGGTAGACTGGTTACGAATTCAGGAATTCTAAAGGTAAAATTTTTGCGAGACACAGGGTCAGCTCGTTCTTTAGTATTAAGGGAATCTTTAAATGGTTTAGTTGAATATTCAGGGAATTATGTGATTCTGGGAGGTTTCCCGAATACTGTGGTTTCAGCTCCATTGGTGGAAGTTGAATTATCATTCCCTGGATATAATGAGGTAACAGAGTTGGCTGTGGTGGAGAAACTCCCTATTCCAAATATAGATGGTATTTTAGGAAATGACATGGTAGACCATAGGGGTCTGGAATTATTCCCTATTGTGACTGTGAATGCTTGTCCTGTGACGGTGGTGACTCGGGCCTCCGCTAAGGCAGCTGATTTGATAAATGGTGATGACTTAGATTTAAGTAGTTTAGAAGTAGAGTTAGAAAGGCCCGGGCCAGTAGGTAGTCCTAGTAGTACTAGTAATATCTTGCAACTTGATTGGGACCGTTTAACGTTTATTGAGGCTCAGAAACAAGAGTTTGATTTTGAGTTGGGTGACACAGCCGATTTAACTAAACCGAGGTTTTGTGTAATGAAAGGTTTGTTATATCGAATTAGTCGTCCATCTACACATGATCTGAACAAAACTTCTCGAGTGGAACAAATTGTGGTTCCCTCACAATTTAGGGAGTCTGTTTTGAAGTTGTCACATGATGATTCTTTTTCTGGTCACTTTGGAGTATTTAAGACGTTCAAAAGATTAGCAAAATGTTTTTGGTGGCCAGGATTGAAATCATCAGTAAAACAATTTGTTAGTAATTGCGAGGTTTGTCAGGTGATGGGAAAGCCCAATCAAGTGATCCCTAAAGCACCTCTAAATCCCATTCCTGCAATTGGGGAACCTTTTGTGGAATTGGTTATAGATGTGGTGGGGCCTTTGCCCAGAACAAAGACTGGGTTTACTCATCTCCTGACCATCATGGACCGAGCTTCTAGATTTCCTGAAGCATTCCCAATGAAAAAGATAACTTCCAATGCAGTATTTGAGAAGCTTGTTGAATTTTTCTCCCGATACGGACTTCCTCGTAAAATTCAGACCGACTGTGGGACGAATTTTACGAGTAAGGTATTTAGGGGTAAGTGTGCTGAACTGGCCATTCAGTGCACTACCAGCGTACCTTACCATCCCGAGAGTCAGGGTGTGGTGGAAAGATTCCACCAGACACTTAAATCAGTTTTAAAAAAATACTGCTATGAACAAGGAGAGGATTGGGAGAAGGGACTTCCCTTTGCTCTCTTTGCCATAAGGAACCATCCAAATGCATCTACAGGTGTAGCTCCCTTTGAGCTGATCTATGGGCACAAAGTACGTGGTCCGTTGGAAATTTTTCATGAATTGTTATCATCTGGGCAGAAAAAGGAACTTAATGTGATGAAATTTGTAGAGAATTTACGGAAAAAGTTAGCCATTGCGTGGAAATTTGCAAGAGAAAATTTGTCTTCCTCCCAAGTAATCATGAAATCAAATTTTGATAAGAAAACCAAGGTGCGATCGTTTGAGCCTGGGGAATTGGTATTGGTGTTGAGTACAGACTCAGACAATTTCCTTGAGCCAAGGTATAAGGGGCCCTGGAAGGTTTTGAGAAAATTGTCTGAAGTGAATTATGAAATTGAAGCCCCCGGGACCAAACGAAAGTGCCGGGTCTTTCATATTAATAGATTAAAATCTTATATTTCAGGTGGTAGGGATCCTTTAGCTATAGTGTGTGAACCTGTGTCTGTAGAAGTAGAGTCTCCAGAGGATAACTTTGAGGACTTGGTTGGTCAGGTATCTTCTGATGCTCTCTTTAATAACGTTCAAAATCTAGAGGTTTTGAAAAGAGAGCTGGACCATCTGGAAGTTACCCAGAAAAGGGACATTATTAATTTAATCTGTTCTTTTCCAGAAATATTTCTTAGTTCGCCAGGTAGGACGAGGTTGCTTCAGCATGATGTGGATGTGGGCAGTGCTTCTCCCGTAAAGCAGAGTCCTTATCGACTAAATCCAGTGAAAAGGGACATAGTCGAGGAGGAAATAAAGTATATGCTGAAACATGACCTCATCCAACCTTCGATAAGTCCTTGGAGCTCTCCGATAGTTTTAGTTAAAAAGTCTGATGGAAAGTACAGAATGTGTGTGGATTACCGTAAAGTTAATGCCAGTACCAAAAATGACTCTTTTCCTTTGCCTCGCATTGACGACTGTCTCGATCAGATAGGGTCTGCAAAATTCATAACCAAGTTGGATTTGCTGAAAGGTTATTGGCAAGTGCCCCTATCTGATCGAGCCCGGGAAATTTCCGCATTTGTAACTCCCTTTGGGCTTTACGAATGTAAAGTGATGCCCTTTGGGATGAAAAATGCTGCATGCACCTTTCAGAGGCTTATGAACAGAGTCATTTGTGGGTTGAAAGGCACTGAGATTTATATTGATGATTTAGTTGTTCACAGCAATGATTGGCAAACTCATATAGTAAGATTGAGAAAAGTGTTTGAAGCTTTGAGGGATGCCGGTCTTGTTGTGAACTTGGGTAAGTGTGAATTTGGTAAAGCCAAAGTGTGCTATTTGGGTCATGAGGTTGGTTTGGGTCAGGTAGCCCCTAAACAAGCCAATCTCGATGCCATTTTAAATTTGAAGAGGCCGAGTAATGTCAGGGAAGTTCGGAGAGTCCTTGGAATGACGGGTTATTATAGAAGGTTTGTGCGAAACTTCTCGGACATTGCTCAGCCGCTTACTAAGTTATTGGAGAAAGGACAGAAATTTGCGTGGTCTCCTCAATGTGAGGAGTCTTTCATTAAACTCAAGCTGGTGCTGATATCAAACCCAATATTAATATCCCCTGATTTTCAGAAACCTTTCATTATCGCGGTGGATGCTAGTGATGTGGGCATTGGAGGTGTTCTCTTTCAGAGAAATGGGGCTGGAGAGGTACTTCCCGTGTCTTACTTTAGCCGTAAACTATTGGCAGCAGAGAGGCGGTATTCAACTATCGAGAAGGAGGCCTTGGCCTTGGTTCGTACTTTGTTACATTTTAAACCCTATGTGACCAATTTCTCCTTCCCGATAGAGATTTGGACTGACCACAATCCTCTAGTGTTCATAGAAAGGATGAAAGGGTCCAATCAGAGAATTTTGAGATGGGCTTTGCAGTTGCAGGAATTCACTCTGGTTATAAAACATATTAAGGGATCGGAGAACCGCATTCCTGATGCCCTTTCTCGTATGTAATCTTGGCTTTTGTCCCTCCCTCGCCCTTCTCGTGTCTTCATGGGGTTTGTATAAAACTATTTTTCCATAGTAAAATCTAATGGCCAGTATGGGTGTGCGTATGAGTGAGTCCTTATCTTAGAGTTTAGTTTATATGTAGGTTTGGTTAAGTCCGTTGTTTTTGTATGTTCAACCTTAGTAAGGTCTATCAATTTTTTTCCTATTATTTTGCACTCGTTGGAGGTATAGTTTAGCCTTTAATTTAAGAGTCCCATTTTCTGATTTGGTAAGTCTTCTTCGTGAAGCTATGTGTTTTTTTTTCTTTTTGGCATATGTATTGTTATATTTATAACTTCTTTTCAGGTTTTGTATTTCCGTAACATTGTTAATTAATTTTCATTTCAGCATTTTTACAGTATTTAATTTTGAAAAAAAAATGTATTCTATGTGAATAATTTTTTTTGTTTTGGGGGAGGAAGGTATTAGGTTAACGTAAAATTATTTCTTTATTTTATTTAAATCAGCCTTGTTTTTCTTTTTAAGTTAAAGTATTTTTGTTGTTTGTTTACTATAGTGTTAATGTAAGTGGCTCTCCGATTGTTGAATAGTGTTTTTGTGCCTCCTCCTCCTCCTTTGTGTATTAGTGGACTATCGTTTTAACGATTGTTTTTTTTTTGCTGTGAGTGTTGATGAACGCTGGGAAGGTGATGAGTGGACATGGTCGACCAGTGAAGGCAGTTCGGGCCTTGACAAGCTCTCACCGACACTATTTCCCGTCTCAGCATTCATGGTGTCTTGGAGGACGACTTTGGCAATTACCTTCGCACTTCTGATGAGTGTTTAGCAGATGCTCTGTCATCTGCGACGGTAGTTTTCTGCTACTTGTTCCCGTCGGAGGATTTGTACGGGAATTGTGTCGACGCTGTTTCCCGACACTGAACCTTGATTTTACTGGCCTTATTCCTCCAGTCCAGCTGTGTACGAGTGTGAGAGCAAACTGGCTCGTGAGGTGATAAGTAGGGAGGCTGACGCCAGGTAAGACAAATTATCGTTCCTTTTGTGTAGGGAAGTGGATTGCCCTTCAGTGCCTGGCGTACAGTTGTACCCTTCAGTATAGCGGCTTGAGGAATTAAGTACGGCCTTGTGTTCAACTCTTCTGTACTTCACTTGAGGTGAAGTTATATATATTATTAATTGTCTAATTCTATATATACGAGTTCTATTGCTATGTTGTGTAACTGTTTAATTTTGTATTGTTTAGTTTTGTAAGATAGGTAGGAATATTAAGGTTTTCGTTGTTTTCATCTCCTACTTCCTTCTTCCTTTTTATTATTAGGTTATTGACTTTGGCTAGCTGTATTTTGGATCCACCTCGTTATTATTAAGTGTTTTCTCTCTTGGAATTTTCTCATGTTTAGGGCTTAGTGTAGTAGCTTTAGGTTATTTTCTTGTGAGTTCCCGAGAACCATTATTTGTTGTCTTGAATATGTGTAAGTGTATTTAATCTCACAAGGTTGATTTAAGTTATTGTTCTTGTTTATAATAAATATTGTTAAGTTTTCTTGGGTCTTTGTTTCCGTCTTTCCTTATCACTGACGTATTTTTACCGACTGCAATCCATGAGAATTTAAGAACCTGCATTACAACCTGGTAGGTTGTAACACCAATCTATTGCTCTCCAGTCCTAGATACAGAAGCAATCCACATAGACGCGTTTCTACTGGATTGGTCTCTTCTGGACTTATATGCATTCCCACCATTCAAGATAGTCAACAAGGTACTGCAGAAGTTCGCCTCTCACGAAGGGACAGGGTTGACGTTGGTTGCTACCCTCTGGCCCGCGAGAGAGTGGTTCACCGAGGTACTTCAATGGCTGGTAGACATTCCAAGAAGTCTTCCTCTAAGGGTAGATCTCTTACGTCAGCCCCACGTAAAGAATGTTCATCAAAGCCTCCCCGCGCTTCGTCTGACTGCCTTCAGACTATCGAGAGTCTCTCAAGAGCTCGAGGCTTTTCGAAGGAGGCAACCAGTGCGATTGCGAGAGCTAGGAGAGCTTCTACCTTCAGAGTATACCAGTCGAAGTGGGAAGTCTTTCGAGATTGGTGCAAGCCAGCATCTATGTCCTCTTCCAGTACCTCTGTAGCCCAATCGGAGATTTTCTTTTACATCTGAGAAATGTTCGCTCCCTCTCAGCTCCCACGATTTAGGGCTACAGGAGCATGTTGGCTTCGGTCTTTCGTCATAGAGGCTTAGATCTTTCCAACAATTAAGATCTCCAAGATCTCCTTAAGTCTTTCGAGACCTCTAAGGAACGTCGTTTGGCAACTCCTGGATGGAACTTAGACGTGGTCCTAAGGTTCCTCATGTCAGACAGGTTTGAGCCATTACATTCAGCCTCCCTGAAGGATCTCACCCTCAAGACGCTTTTCCTAGTGTGCTTGGCTTCGGCTAAAAGGGTCAGTGAAATTCATGCCTTCAGTAAGAACATCGGCTTTTCTACAGAAAAAGCCACATGTTCACTTCAACTTGGTTTCCTGGCCAAAAATGAACTGCCTTCTCGTCTTTGGCCTAAGTCTTTTGATATACCTTGCCTGTCAGAGATCGTAAGCAACGAACTTGAAAGAGTGCTGTGTCCAGTTAGAACTCTTAAGTTCTACTTAGCTCGTACTAAGTCCTTACGAGGTGGATCTGAGGCATTATGGTGCTCAGTTAAGAAACCATCATTGCCTATGTCAAAGAATGCTTTGTCATATTTTATCAGACTTTTAATACGAGAGGCTCATTCTCACTTGAATGAAAAAGACCGATGCTTGCTTAAGGTTAAGACGCACGAAATAAGAGCTATAGCAACTTCCGTGGCCTTTAAGCAAAATAAATCTCTGCAAAGTATTATGGACGCGACCGTTTGGAGAAGCAAATCGGTATTCGCGTCATTTTACTTAAAAGATGTCCAGACTCTTTACGAGGACTGCTACACACTGGGTCCATTCGTTATAGCGAATGCAGTAGTGGGTAAGGGTTCTACCACTACATTCCCTTAATTCCAATATCCTTTTAATCTGCTCTTGAAATGTTTTTTTAATTGGGTTGTACAGAAGGCTAAGAAGCCTTTCGCAGCCTTTTTTGATTTGGCGGGTGGTCAAATGTCATTTCTTGAGAGCGCCCAGATTAGGGGTTTGATGAGGTCCTGTTGTATGGGTTGCAGCCCTTAATACTTCAGCTCCTGGGAGTCTTTCAGCATCCTAAGAGGATCGCTGGGCTTCGTGAGGAAGACAGACTAATAAGGCAGAGTAATCGTCTAAGTCAACTTCCTTACCAGGTACCTTTATATATTTGGGTTTTGTTATGATATAACTGTCAAAAACTCTAAGCATATACGCTGTAAACTTAATTAACTCTGGTCTCTACCCACCACCATGGGTGTGAATCAGCTATTATATATTCACCGGCTAAGTTAAATATTTAAAATGATATTTTAATTATAAAATATATTTTTGAATATACAGTACTTACCGGTGAATATATAAATTAAAGGCCCCCCCCTTCCTCCCCGATAGAGACCCAGCGGGATGAGAAAAATTGGGTCTGTTTACATGTATATGCGGTATCTGGCCGATAGTTGGCGCTAGTGGGCACACACGCAACCTTCATAGCGATCGCTCGCGAGTTTTTGTGTGTTTTTCTGTCGAGCCGCCGGAGGCTCAGCTATTATATATTCACCGGGTAAGTATATATCAAAAATTTATTTTGTAATTAAAATATCATTTTTCTTACTGAATTAAATGATACAGCATTGTTTTATTATAGTATTTCTGTATCTGAGATTTACGATTTCAGTGATATTTGTGTTTGTATCTGAATGTTTGTAATTTGCGGAACTTCCGTACCGACTTTTTCATTTGATGTGTTGATTAGGAAGTTTTAAGCCATAAGGTGAATCATTGGAGCCAATTTCAGTTATTCAGTTTTATTCTTCTTTCTTCCTTTCTTCCTCAATCACAGATTGAATATGATAAACAAATGTATCAAATAATAAGATGAATTAAATGGTTCACGATGTACTTTTCCAGAGGCAACGTCGTTCCAGAAGCCGCAGCTCGAGGAGGAGAAGGTCGTCACGCTCGAAGTCTCGTAGAAAATCTCATTGGAGGTGAGTAAATTGCCAATAGCCAGTCCATTCTGATATGAAACATTTTTCATCTATCGATGTGAAAGTACAAGACATTAATTATTTTGTTGATTATCATCTGTAGGTTACATTACTAATATTGTACTCTTTTAAAGCATGATGTTACTGATGATGTACAAGACCAGTGCATGCGACATAGTGTGAGAGGCTGTACTGTCTCTATCACCAAAACAGGCTGGGTTTTTGTGTTTTTGGGTCCTGTTTTGGGTCCCTATTTTGTGTCGAACTCATTATTGTGGAGTCGCAATAAGCTAGGAAAGTAAAGTTTCCTTTTTGTGTGTAAATTTTAGAATAAATACAGTATAGTATCGTACAGATATTTCCTTTGTATAACTGGTTGGAGTATACATTGTGGTGTAGTAGATATTGGAATTACTCTTTTTTCCTGTTGAGATATGATACATTCTATGATTAATATTTGATAATTTTACAGTATCTCTGAACAGGAACAATATTTCATGCAAGAGTAGATATCATAAAAACAAGAAGCTTTGCAACCATGTATTTTTTAAATCACCTAATGTATTAATAATCGCCTTTCTTAGCATGAGTAGTCTATGCCTTGATCATTTATCCTAAGCAGACAGCACTCCAAATCATATTGTGCCTACTGTATATTGCACCTTGGAAGAACCTAGCAAACCTTTACAGGTACAAGGTTGTCAATGATATGATCAAGTTTAATACTACTCTGCATCAGTTGCTGCCAACTTTAATATTAGATAGCAAGTAGTTTTGTTTTTTTCTGTGACCCAGAAGATTGTTAGGACAGTAACTTGGATCCCTTCACAGAAAATCTATTTATCATTTTTGAATTAGTCAAAGCTGTGATATAAATTGGATATTCTAAACCTGGTAATCAAGGTTCATGGATTCATCATTTTACTTGGGAAATTACCAATACGGTATTAGTAAGTATAATTTTGTTTTTGGTTTCAGTTTGACAAACTTGACTTTCTGATTTTCCTACCTTAATTATCAACTTTATTGTGGTTTATTTTGATGTATGATAGGATTTATGTCAGTTTTATTATGGTAGATCTTCTAATTTTTCATTGGTTATTTGCGCTGGAAGATTTAAATTGCCATAGCCTTTGAGCTGAGTCTGGTTGAGTAGAGCAACATTGGCAGGCTGTGGAACTTGGACGATGAAAAGTATCACATACATACATATACCAAGGCACTTCCCCCAATTGTGGGTGGTAGCCGACATCAACAAATGAAACAAAAAACAAAATAGGGGACCTCTCCTCTCTACGTTCCTCCCAGCCTGACAAGGGACTCAACTGTGTTCGATTGGTACTGCTAGGGTGCCACAGCCCACCCTCCCACATTATCCACCACAGATGAAGCTTCATAATGCTGAATCCCCTACTGCTGCTGCTACCTCCGCGGTCATCTAAGGCATCGAAGGAAGCAGCAGGGCCTACCGGAACTACGTCACAATCGCTCGCATAGAAAGTATAGCATAGATAATTAGAGACTACGAAGTGATTGGTAGAGTTAATGTTAGAATTAACCAATTTTTTAGGGCTATAACAGATCTGGCTTTCATTCCTTTGTTTTCTATACTGCCTAGGTTGTACTGGAGGTAGACT
>NC_090767.1:45216435-45221435 GCF_036898095.1 Palaemon carinicauda
TATATATATATATTATATATATATATATATATATATATATATATATATATATATATATATATATATATATATATATATATATATATATATATATATATATATATATATATATATATATATATATATATATATATATATATATATATATATATATATATATATATATATATATATATATATATATATATATATATATATATACTCTATATAAGGGATTTTGACGTAGGAAAAATCTATTTCTGGGCGAAGGACCTGTGCCGCCCAGTGAATAAGCTCCATTTAAGCACTTATTCTTAGGTAATTTACTGCTAAATATACCAGAGAAAAAATGTAAAGGAGTGCTAGGTTAACTAGCTCGCTCACCTATTGGTGTCGGTATAAAATTGGGCGTATATTCCAGAGGTCCCGCACTATTTAGATTAATCCACGACAGAGAACCCCAATAGAGGAGAGCCGTTCAACCTCACTCGGTACTACTACAATGCATCCGCTCAGAACCCAACTCCTTAGCACCCAAAGTTTGGGGACTCCAAGGGAGAGGAGCTGGGAGGGTTCACTGGGCGGCACAGGTCCTTCGCCCAGAAATAGATTTTTCCTACGTCAAAATCCCTTTTCTGGGCTCGAACCTGTGCCGCCCAGTGAATCTATACAAGAGAAAAATGTCACCAAACTTGCAAAATAAAGGAAAAAACATAAGCGTAAGAGAAATACAGGATGCTTTAATCAGAGATGAGTACCAAAAAACAATTATAAGGCTATCTTAAATATGAACATAAATCCAATAAGGTAGGTATAAAATGCCGTGAGTGATAATATATACAGATACTCAGGAGCATAAAATTTACAAATATAATAACAGTATTCAGGTGCGAGACCAACGAATACAATAGGGTATAAATGAGGCAGGTAAGAGGGAGAGATAAAGAGTCAAGGCATTAACCTGTGAGTTACTCGGGAGTAACTACGCTCCCTGCGGCTACTGTAGAAAATTTTAGGGCTTCCAAATGTTTAAGGTAGTGTTTCTTGAACACTGACGGTGATTTCCACCCTGTATACCTGGAAAGGTCTGTAAAATTCATGTGGTGAAAGAAGTTCACCGAGGTGGCAACCGCCCTGATATCATGTGCAAGAGGAAAAGAGTCAGGGTTAGCTTGTTTAATAAAATACAAAATTTGTTGCCTGATCCCTTTAATAGTAATGGTACCGCCTTGTTCTCTAACGAATAGAGGCCCCGAGGAGTTAGAGGAGGTCCGGGATAGATAAGACCTAAGAGTAGTGACAGGGCACAGCGACGGATCTTGCGTGAGGGGAACAATTTTCCAGGAGGTCCATCTGTTTTGAGGGTCTTCATTCTTAGCCAAAAAGAATTTGTTAGGAGAAAGAAGGACCTCTCCTGAAGGCAGAAAGTCAATATGACCCGGGTCTCTCGACAAGGCTGCCAATTCAGAAATTCTTGCCCCGGAAGCCAAGCTCACTAGGAAAAGTGTTTTCCTGAGAAGGGGCATGTAATCACAAGAACTGTTAATGGTATCAGAAGCCAATTTGAGTACGTCATTAAGGAACCAGGTCACCGGGGTAGGACGAGTAACCGGTTTCAGTCTGGCACAAGCTTTCGGAATTGAAGCTAACAAAGAGTCGGTTAAGTCTATGTTAAAACCCACTAGGAAGATCTTTTTCAGAGCCGATTTAATAGTGGTGATAGTATTGGCTGCCAGACCTGATTCTAATAAAGATCTAAAGAAAGTGACTGTAAGGTTCAAGTTCATACAGTTCACGTCTGAGTCTATTAAAAATTTTGCCAACTTTTTAACTGCAGAGTCATACTGACGGATGGTGGAATCCCGTTTATCTGATTCTAGGAACAAGGTGTTTTGAGGATCAATATTGGCACCATGCATAGCCGCAAACTTCATAAAGTCCATAAAGTTAGGGCGCTCTGAATGTTTGAGAAAGCGTACACAACGCGTGTTTGTACTATCTGAGACAGAACCGGATTGGGTATCGGGTGAGGGTATAGTCTCAACTCCCGCAGGAGAGGATACCAGTTGCTCTTGGGCCAGTTGGGTGCGACCAAGGCTACTTGTCCCTTGAAGGATCTCAGTTTGTCTAGAACTTTCAGCAAAAGATTCACCGGGGGAAAGAGATAAATCTTTTCCCAGTTGTCCCAATTCTGTGACATGGCGTCTGTGGCGTAAGCCTGAGGGTCTAGATTGGGAGCCACATACTCTCAATTTGTGGTTGGATTCCGTGGCGAAGAGGTCCACTTGGAGACCGGGAACCTGAGAGAGAATCCACCGAAATGACTTTAGATCGAGTGACCATTCCGATTCTAGAGGGGAGGTCCGGGACAGGGCGTCTGCCACTACATTCCGGACTCCCGCCAGGTGGACAGCTGAAAGATGCCAACGGTTCGAGGCTGCTAGGGAGAATATGGCTACTAGAACATGGTTCAGAGGCCCTGACTTTGACCCGCCTCTGTTGAGGCAGCGGACCACCACTTCGCTGTCGAGGACCAGACGAAGGTGTTGTTTCTTGGGAAGAGCGAGACGTTTCAGGGTTAGAAGAACTGCCATGGCCTCTAGCACATTGATGTGAAAATGGCGGAACAAGGGAGTCCAAAGACCTTGAACTTTCTTGAGCTGAGAATAGCCGCCCCAACCTGATAGGGATGCGTCTGTGTGAATGATTAATTCCGGGGGCGGAAATCGAAGGGGAACTGACTTTGACAGACTGTTTGCTCTTGTCCAAGGAAGAAGTCTTTCCCGTAGAATGGGAGGAAGGCGGACTTTCCTGTCCCGGAGCTTCCGGTTCGCCCTCGAACGCCAGACACGATTGATATCTTTCAATTTTGCCTTCAGAAGAAGATCCGTCACTGAGGCAAACTGAAGGGACCCCAGAATCTTCTCTTGAAGCCGTCTGGAACTTACTTTGTCTTTGAGAAAGCGTTTGGTGTTTCTTGCAATCTCTAACCTCTTGGGTCTGGGAAGACACAGAGTATGAGATATAAGATCCCATTGCAGGCCGAGCCATTGGAACTTCGATTTTGGAAGAAGACGGGACTTCTTGAAGTTGATCTGGAAGCCTAGAGATTGAAGATAATGGATGACTTTGTGAGTGGCTTTTAGGCAATTTTGGGAGGTGTCTGACCAAATGAGCCAGTCGTCCAGATAGGCTACTACTTGAATCCCTTGATTCCTGAGTTCCTGAACAGCGACTTCTGCTAGCTTTGTGAAGATCCTTGGGGCAATGTTGAGCCGAAAGGCATCACCTTGAAGGAGTAACTTTTGTCCCCTAAGCGAAAGCCTAGGTACGGACGGAAGTGTCTCGCTATCGGGACGTGATAGTAGGCGTCTGTAAGATCGATAGAGGTGGTGACGGCCCCACGGGGAAGTAAGGTCCGCACCTGCGAGACGGTAAGCATTCGAAACTTGTCGCATTGAATGGACAAGTTGAGAAGGGATAGATCTAGAATCACTCTTCTCTTGTCTGAATCCTTCTTCGGGACACTGAACAGCCGACCTTGAAACTTCAGATGTTTCGTTTCTTGTATGGCATTCTTTTGTAAAAGATCCTGGACAAATTCGACCAGGTCCGGAGTGGAATGTTGACGAAATTTGTTCGGAGGAGGAGGTCCTTGAATCCAACTCCACCCTAGTCCCTTGGAGATGATACTGAACGCCCAGGGACTGAACCTCCATTTGTTGCGGAAGGCATAGAGCCTCCCCCCTACCTGCTGCACCTCAGTATTGGTTTGAGGAGTTGCCTCCACGTCCGCCTCGGAAGTTCTTTCCTCTGCGAAAGGCTCTTCCCCTGCCTTTGTTCTGGTTAGAGCCACGGTGGTAGCCTCTACCTCTACCATAACTCTGGGAAGAGCTATGAGCCTCGTAGGACTGGTTAAAGGCAGGGGAAGTGGCGGAGGCACCAGAAAGCTGGCTCTTAGGTAGCAGAACGGTGACATAGTCATCCGAAGGAGCCCGAGAGGTGGAAGGCTGTGCAGGGGCAACAGAAGATGGAGGAAGAGGCAGCCGGAAGTTGGATGAAGCACTCTGTTGTTGCCTGAACTGGGTGGAGGTATATGGTCTAAGCTTCTTCCTACCCCGGGCTTGATAATTTGCGGGGTCATACTTGCGTTTAGGGGTCAAACCCCAACGGGCTTTAAGGCTCTGATTAACCCTAGTGGCCTCCGCCAAGACTTCCTCTACGAGATCCTCGGGGAAGAGATTTGAACCCCAACAGGAGGACCGGATGAGTTTATTAGGTTCATGCCTAATCGTCGCCTCAGCTAGAACATGCTTGCGACATCTGCGTTTAGCAGTAGCAAAGTCATATAAGTCATAATATAACGACTGTAGCGTAGCCTTGTTGAGAGACTTAAAAATACTCTCCGTATCGTAAGTCAAGGCTATCGACTCCGTGGATGTGGCCAGGTTTAGAGTACGGCCCACACGTAGGCGGGAATCATATTCCTGTTTAATGAGAGATTCCGGGGAGACGGGGAAGCTTCTCACTAAACAAGACTGAGGCACAGTCTGCTGCAAGCTTGCCGGAGGTAAAGGTGGTATGGACGTTGTCCCAACACTCAATACCTGAGGGAAGAAGGAGGGAGATTGGATCCACCTCTCGGATGGGAGGCAAGGGCTTCTCCTCCAGAGCATATTGAAAGGCAAGCTCTGCCACCTTATTGACGCATGGAGTCAAGGTGGTCTTGTCCATTAAAAACATCGTAAAGGAGCTTTTTATGAGGCGTCAGCATGGTGTTAGTGCAGCCGATGTCATTCAAAAATCTGGCCCAAACAGATTGGGCTTGCTCCTTCGGGAAGATGACCGTCTCTTTGGGGACCTTGTCTAATCGGACTAAAGCTTCCTCGGTAAGTCTGGCATAACCATGAAATGGAAATGCCAGACCCGGAGGAAAGAATTCAAAGTCCTCTAGAGGGCGAGTGCCAAGGCCCTCCAGAGTCAACATTCCGTCTGAGAACGGGGAATGAAGAGCCATCCGC
>NC_090767.1:45228935-45261435 GCF_036898095.1 Palaemon carinicauda
TATCTATGTATATTTAGTTGATCCTTGTGATTGGGGATCAGTGCTATTCATTAAATTACGAGAGAAAGCCTTGGTATGCCATTTACCAAGGCAAATTGTTGAAATCATAATTAATTTTACTTAATTTGAGTCCGAAGTGGACTTGGTTTTTTTGGGAACGCATGAGATTATTTCGAGTTATATGTTTCATTTAGTATGCAGAATAAATATTTTGTAATGTTATTCCCTTTCTTAATTAACTATTTTTGTAATAAAATTGTTAAAGTGTAGCTGTATTTTGTTGATTCCTGGAAGGTTTTGGGAGTCTTACCTCTTCAAGGTCTTGCTATCGGCCCTTAACATCGGGTCTAGAACTTTCTTATCTGTCGAAGGGAAATTCACGACAACTGGTCCTTCGAACCGGATAGCAAGTGTCTCTCAGAGCTAGATGGGAATTCAATAAAATATGAGCTTTTGAGAGAGAGAGAGAGAGAGATGTACAATTAAGGTCCTCAACGTCCCGATGTGCGATCGACCACGTGTCTGGTTTTGTTAGTGCCCCCATCCTTGTAACGTAAACCTAATTCTGATCCTAATTTGCCAAACTCCCGGAATTAAAGTAAAGTAGTCAATATGGCAGTGGCCACGATTGTTCACATTGAGGCGTCGATGGGCCTCGTAGCAGACTTACTTTGCGAAACGCAACGAGCACTGATTGAGACATACTCTGAGTACGTCTATCGGAATCTAGTAACGGAACTCCAGGAAGAGGTCAGACAGCTGAGAACGCTGAACAAAAATCAGCATGAAAAATTAGAACCTAGTTTAGAAGCCCGAATCAGGCACACGCTGGGTGAAGCTACACGTGCTTCTACCCTTCTATACAACCGTATAGTAGACCAAGTGAAAAGCACTCCACCGGGGAATGTTGCTCTCCCCAGGTTGAAACCACTGCCTCTCCCCACGTTTGAAGGGGAAGTGCAGGAATATGCTTCGTATCGTGAGCTCTTCACAATACATGTAGATAGAAGAGCCAATTTAGATGATGTATCTAAATTTACCTATTTGCTAGGGACATTGGACAAAGAGCCGCTTAGAGTAGTGAAATCTTTAAGTGTAACCGCCGCGAACTATAGAATAGCGTTAGATCTACTAGATAAACAATATGGTAACGTACATCAGACGCTTGTGATTTTGCACCAAAAATTAGCTAACATATTTGTGCCGTCACTAGACCCCGTAGAGCTCAAAAGATTCCGTTTCGAGTTAATAATCATAATTGAACAAATTAAAAGGTTGAGTAAAGACGATATAGGCCAGGGCATGGTCATGAGTCTCATAAATCAAAAATTATCCGAGGGAAAGCTCTATAGGAAAGTGGTCGAGCATTTAAGAATATGTGATTATACGTTAGAGGAGTTCTTTGACGCAATAGACTTTATTATAAGAATGCTCGAAGATGATGCGTTGCAAAGAGGCGACAAACTTGAGTATGATAAAAGAACAGACAACAGTGTAAGACCGAAATCCAAACCTGTCCACAATAATTCTTGTCCATTTTGTAGCGAACGGCACCCGCCTCACGGATGTCGCCAAGTAACTGACGTAGCTGCCAGACGTCGCATTTTGCTTAAAAGGGGCCTTTGCTTTAATTGTACAAAGTCAGGTCATCGTAGTGATAAATGTCCCGTCCCAAGTTTCTGCAAAATTTGTAATGCCAAACACCATACCGCAATTTGCGATGATTACAATGCGGGAAGACGACCGCAATCTAACCCCAATAGTAGCAATTGTCAATCAACAACGTCCCGCCCCGTAGTAAATGCGACGACTACACAGCATGAAACTGCCCCCCGTCTATCCAAGGTTAAAGTAGAATCTAAAACATGCAAAAGCGCAAAGATTGCACAGAAATCTGACGTAGACCTCCCATGTACCCTCTTGCCAACCGCGATGGCAGAAATATATCGAAAACAAGGTAGCAAGCGAGTCCGACTATTCCTCGACTCCGGGAGCCAAAGGAGCTTCATATCAGCGAAAATTGCAAGTCAATTAGGCCTACCGGTGGTAGGACGAGTGTCATTGAATACAGCTCCATTCGGCTCTGCGGAAATAAGTGGACAGTACAATGTAGTGAGTTGTAGGGTTGAGATGGGAAAAAGATCAGTGAGGATGAAGTTAGTGGCACACGAACACGTAGACGTCCCAATACATAACGCTGGTTATGTACAAGTCAGACAGCATCTGTTGAGCAAGGGAGTCACGTTAGCCGATCCAGCAAACCAATCCGATACAATGAAAAATGTACACATATTAGTAGGGGCTGATTATTTTAGTTATTCTATTATAGGCGTAGAGAAAGTGGATGGGATCAATCTTTTCCTGACTCATAATGGTATGTCCCCATATGGGAAGGTGCCGCAGTTGCTATTTCTAGGGGAAAAGGTTGAACAGGTAAGAACGCTTAGAGTGTGCAAAATCATGAACGAACCATATCAGTTTGATGTAGATGAATGGTGGCGTTTGGACCGTGTTGGCATCGCCCCATCTGAGCAATACACTGTTCGCGAGGCGGAAGCCGTGCGAAAGGTGTCGCGAAGTGTTGTGAAAAAACCTGAGGGATATCAGGTTAGCCTACCATTCGGGTTGGATGCTAGGCCAGATACGAACTATAGAAACGCTATAGCGCAGTTAGAGTCGTTGCAAACTAAATTCAGGAAGGATAGGGAATATTTTGATCAATACCAGGGAGTAATAGATAAATATATTGAAGCGGGTTTTATATCTGAAGTGAAGGAACCCAAGGTGGAAGGTTATTATATGCCGCACTTTGGAATCAGGAAAGATAGCCGCACCACCCCCCTTAGAATTGTGTTCAATGACTCCGCGAAATCGAAAGGTGGTAAGTTCTTGAATGAATGCCTATTGCCTGGCCCCAATTTAGTAGAATTAGCATATCATTTAATCATAAGGTTTAGGTTGAACAGATATGCCATGTTAGCTGACATCAGCAAAGCCTTCCATCGCGTCTTGTTGGATCCTCGTGATGCCAAATACACACGATTTCTGTGGCGCGAGGCAGCAGGTCGAGCGCTTACCTTCGCCTTTAGAGTCGTGGTGTTCGGCATCACGGCAAGTCCATTTTTGTTACAAGTGTTAAATTATCATTTCAAAGGGGAAGGTAGGCCAGATTTGGCAAAGTCTTTTTATGTCGATAATTATCTGGCCACTTTCGAAAATCTGGAGAGCATGAGGCAGGAGCATGAGTCTGTTGATAACATCTTAACAGGGGAGGGTATGCCTTTAGAAGGGTGGGCATCCAATCACTTGGCCTTTGATAGCGAGAAAGAGTGGAGAGAGCCTGTGAGTGTGAACGTGATTGGGTTGCGATGGACCTGAGACGTAGACCGATTGTGTGTGAAAGAAAGTAAGAGAATCTGTGAGTTGGGGGAGGGATGGGTGCCTACGAAGCGTAGGGTACTTTCCCTGTTGGTCTCAATTTACGATCCGATAGGTTTGATAAGCCCATAGTTTGTAAGAGGAAAACTTTTCCTCCAACAACTATGAGAGGATGACGTGGGTTGGGATGATGTGTTGAAAGGAGAAAAGGCTAGAGAAGCGAGTGAGTTGTTAAGTGATTTGAAAGCGGTGAGCGAAATCACTTTTCCAAGAACAATAGGTAGGAAAGGTTTAGAACTCCATGTATTCACCGATGCCAGCAGTAAGGCATACGGCGCAGTAGCATATACCAGGGACGACTGCAATCAGGTAAACCTAATAACTAGTAAGATGAGGATCACTCCAAAGGGAATGAACAAATTGACGATTCCCAAGCTAGAACTGCTAGCATTGTTGCTAGGCAGCAGATTAGCAAAGACCCTCAAAGAGCTGATAGAACCACGAGAGGTAGTCATATGGACAGACAGTAAGGTCACGTTGGCATGGGTAGCATCTCCCGAGGCCAAGGACCACAAAAATGTTTTCATATCTAACCGAGTGGCGGAGATTGTTTTTCTTCAGCAGATTTGTCGATTCAGTTTGATGCATGTCCCCAGTAAACAGAACCCTGCTGATATCCTGTCCAGAGGTGCAAAGACGCAACAACTGCTAGATAACTCCCTGTGGAGGAACGGTCCAGAATTCCTCAGGACCACGGGAAAGCCTGTTCCTTGCAAGGAAGAAGATCCAACCCAGGAAAAAACAACAGTCGCGGCGGTGCAGGAAATAAGGGAGGAAATGAATCCTTCCCCCCCAGGCGAGATATGGGAATTTCTGCAAAGGGAAGTAGAATTCCAATTGTTGTTGAAGTAATCAAAAGGTTTACAAAAATAGAATGGCATCCGTTCAGTATTGTTGTCCAACTAGAGCAAAAACATTATTTGCCTACAGTTTATGCTTACTTAGAGGGCGGAGTCAGACCCCCTCGAGAAGTTGCTAATTTTGTCAGACAATTGAATCTAGTCTTAATAGATAGTCTTATTTGTACTAGGGGACGAGTGTCCCAAGTAGAAGAAACTAATCAGTTAATTCTCTTGCCAGCCAAAGAGCATTTAGTCAGGATTTATTTAAGTCATTTACATTGGTTGCATTTGCATTGTGGGGTGAATACACTAATGGGTATCTTTTGACAGAAATGCTGGGTGGCGGGTCTACGTTCCATTGCGAAGCGAACCGTGCGACAATGTCCAGAATGTGTGCAGGCCTTCCAACCTCTAATGAGACAGCCACCACCACCCCCTCTACCGAAGGAGAGGATCACTCTCACAAAACCCTTTACAGCAGTCGGAGTGGACCACACAGCAGCCATACAGACCGAGACGCGGCCGGGCTACATACTGATCGTAACATGCATAGCTAGCAGAGCCGTGTACCTTGATTTCTGCCCCTCCCTGGAAGCGGAAGAATTCGTGTTAGCACTAAGGTGGTTTAGTGCCACACACGGTGCCGCGCAGCTTATCATGTCTGATAACTATCAGACTTTCAATACTGCCAGCCACCTCCTTCAGGGACTCTACGAAGAAGATGAAGTCCAGCAGTTCTTTAGGAAAACTGGCATAAAGTGGCGATTTCAGACGCCCCGTGCACCTTGGAAAGGTGGGTTCTTCAAGCGTCTGATAGGGGTAACGAAACGGACCCTCCAGCAAGCCCTCGGAAAGAAGTACTTACCGGACGCCCACGTACTAACCCTTGTGAAAGAAGCAGAAGCAGTG
The DNA here is from genome assembly GCF_036898095.1 of Palaemon carinicauda. NCBI lineage: Eukaryota > Metazoa > Arthropoda > Malacostraca > Decapoda > Palaemonidae > Palaemon > Palaemon carinicauda. Next base: position 45,234,125 of record NC_090767.1, read on the forward strand.
GTGAATAATCGGCCACTTATGTACAGCGGTGACAAGTGCGAGGATGAAGTCCTCACCCCCTCCCATTTGCTAAGGGGACACCCAGTCCACCTCATGGCACCGATCTTGCCAGACGACCACCTCAACGCGACCTTCACCTCTCGGGGGCTACGTGATCGCTACCTAAAACTGACAGATTCTTTAAAGGCCTTCAGAGAGAGGTGGAGAAGGGAATACTTGAGTGCCTTGAGAGCCCGGCACGACTGTCGGTCTGGGGAACCCTCCAAGCTGCACCCTGGAGACGTCGTGCTAGTAAAACAAGAGAATCAAGAGAGAGTTACGTGGCCTCTTGGACGTGTTGTGGAGACGTATCCTGACGACGACGGAGTCGTGCGTTCGGCCAAAGTGTTGTTCGAGGGTGTCGAGTCACTGCGAGCTGTCAGCCACCTGGTTCCCCTGGAAATAGCCCCCTCTGAGGATGATGATGGAGAAGACGACGACGACAGCGATGACGAAGAAGAGGGCGCGTACAGTTCGACAGCAGGAATGCCAGGGATCGTTGAGACGTCTGGGGATAACCAGGAAATGGCTCCAGCTACGACAACTCAACAACCAGCCACAGGAACCGTCGACAACGACGATAAAGGTGAGAACTATGCAGTTAGTAAGAGAAGTGAAAGTGAAACAGAATCAAAGCAGACGGACGCGCAAGGACGTTCTGCACGCCCATTGAGAAGGGCTTCCGCGAAGCAGCGAGAACTGATGGACCGTCTGCTGAGAAGTGACGATATATAAGGCGTAGCTGCAAACAGTGAGTGAAAAGGGGGAGTGTCCTATCGGTAGGTAGGGAGGGTGGAGAAACAGCTTGTAGGTGTGCATGAATCTACGGAAGTTGGAAGTGCGTAGGGTGTGGAGAACGGGGACGGGATGGTCTCTCGTACTTACAGACCGAGCGTTGTACAGAACCAGGCCCCTCCCTCTTGTATTCCATTAAGTAATAGCCTGTATGTAGCAGTGCTAGAAGAGTGATTCGATTAATTTGAATAAAGGCAGATTGCCTTATGATCGAATCTGTTTATGTATCGATTAATGTGAGTAAAGGCAGATTGACTTATGATTGACTTGTTATGTATTGTGTGAATACATTTCAATTGCTATTTTCTGATTTGTCTTAGGCCAATTGCCTAGTTGCCTTTCCATTTGAATTGTTATGTATACATTTCTATTGCCATTTTTTTATATTTTCTGATTTGTCTTAGGCCCATTGCCTAATTGCCTTTCCATTTGAATTATTATGTATACATTTCTATTGCAATTTTTTGATATTTTCTGATTTGTCTTAGGCTCATTGCCTAATTGCCTTTCCATTTGAATTGTTACGTATGCATTTTTATTGCTATTTTTTGCTATTTTCTGATTTGTTTTAGGCCCATTGCCTAATTGCCTTTCCATTTGAATCATTATATGTATTACTTGCGAGTACATTTCTATTGCTATTTTTGCAAAATTATGATTTGTTTTAGGCCCATTGCCTAATTTGAACTGTTGTATAGGTACATTTGGATTATTATTTTGTGTACACATGTAAGAGTTAATTGCCCCGGGGTAACACTGCTGTATGCTCTGTTGGAGTCGTCGCGGAGCGCTACGCAGCGAACCTAACAGAGTCTTGGAGTAGTTACTCCCCCACCCCCCGAGTCCAATCTTGCCCAATTGACCGACATTTCATCGCTCCTTTATTTTGGGTGTGGAGGATGTCGGGAATTTTGAACTGATCATTCGAAATTCCCGCCATTTAACTCCACCAACGTTACGTTAAATTTGAGGGAAGGCTGGAAGAACTCGCGTGCGTTGAGACGAATGACTATGGTTTAATACGAGACTGTTTTAGAGCCTAAAGAGTAACCACCTGGTAGGGAAGGAGTGGATGTTAAAGAACTTGAGTATTTATTATTTATGATTCACGAATATAATGTCATTTTATTGTAACATGACGAAAATATCCTATGTATAGGTTTAGATTCAGAGAGCGCGGGAAACAAAAGTTTTCATCGGAGCTGCAGAGCTCTGCTCGGCCTCTTTGGTCCAAGGTCCTCAGCTCAAGTAAGTCCTATTAATTGTTGTCTCTCTCCCCCTATTGTAACCAGGTCGGTTTCCCTATAGTTTTTGCAAGTGTTATGTGAGAATTGTATCTATGTATATTTAGTTGATCCTTGTGATTGGGGATCAGTGCTATTCATTAAATTTCGTGAGAAAGCCTTGGTATGCCGTTTACCAAGGCAAATTGTTGAAATCATAATTAATTTTACTTAATTTGAGTCCGAAGTGGACTTAGTTTTTTTGGGAACGCATGAGATTATTTCGAGTTATATGTTTCATTTAGTATGCAGAATAAATGTTTTGTAGGTAAATTTTTAGTTTCAGCCAAATTTGGAAAAATGCAATAAAAATATATTTGTTGCATCAGAAATAGTGTGGTTTCAATGAATTTAACGTTTATTTTGACTGCAAACCAACCGATTTAGAGATTTACTATGTATACCCTAGTTCATCCCACCAATTATGGGGGACACCCTTTGGGAACCGGGGTTTTGGGTGGGGGAAGGGGGGGGAGGGTGTTGGGGCATTGAATGATATTTGCAATAAATGAATAATTAATGTTCCAGCACCCCTCCCCCATACCCCTAACTAGGCCTACCGGGGGGAGGGGGGTAGGGCCCCCCAGCGACCCCCCCTTAAAGCCACAGTAATTTTCAGGGCACCACAGAACCTAACAAACCCACCTAACCTAGGGGCCCTGTACCCCTACCGGGGGGGGCTTCGCCCCCCCTGCGACCCCCCCTTAAGGCCACAGTAATTTTCAGGGCACCACAGAACCTAACAAACCCACCTAACCTAACCTAGGGGCCCTGTACCCCTACCGGGGGGGGCTTCGCCCCCCCCTGCGACCCCCCCCTTTAACCAGGGGTAAATTTGAATATATATATTTTGTTAAATCACTTCTTACCTTAAACGGAAGATGACGATGAAGATGTGGAAGGTTGTGGTTGACCCTCTTCTGAATCATCAAGTACTGGAATGCGTTCAGCCTCTGATTAAAAGGCGAATCACATTTACCACACTGGACACTTAAAGGTAATACGGAATGCTCCCTTAGAAAACGATTCACTACTTCAGGAGTTCCATTATAATTCCCATGAAATCGGCCGATCACATCAAAATAGGAATAACGACATATTTCACACAACCGTACCGGAGGATCCATGACAGTTAAGTGACGTGTGCTGAAAATATAGAAACCAGAACTTTTGAAAACCGAAAACAAACGACAATCACGGGTTTCTCCCATAATGAAATAGGGAAAAAAACAAAAGAGTATCGTTTACAATGTTATATTGCACGAAAAACAGATCCTTGAAACAAGACTGAGAGACCAATGAATCGTCCAATAATAACCCTTGAAAAGAACCCAGTAGTATTTAGATTGGAGGAGCGACATTAGTGGGAGGAGCAAATGCGCATTCAAGCAATTATTGTCACATTACGCGATGGGGCGGAGCCAAGTAAGATGAAAACAGACATACAAACGAACAAGAGCTAGGTCCCGTGGCAGCGTAAAGGTATACAGAACACTTAGAAATAAAATGCAGACCTACAATAACTGAATAATTATCTCTGTAAGTAGACATCAGCGTCAATAATGTATTGAGAGAAAGTTTTTTGTTATCACGTGCTTTACTAGGAAAATATATTAATATAATACATTTCCCAATTTGGTTGAATCTAAAACTTTACCATTTTGTAATGTTATTCCCTTTCTTAATTAACTATTTTTGTAATAAAATTGTTAAAGTGTAGCTGTATTTTGTTGATTCCTGGGGCACAGTGTAAAATCCGGACGTCGGATGCCGTCCGAGAGAATAGAAAACCGCTTGTATCACCGGTAAAGGCGCAATAATACACCACTTTTTTGACACTGGTAATATTCACTGATACTTTCTGTTATTTCCTGAATAAATGTTCGAAAAATATTGATTTATTTTCATTTTATTGAGAATAGCGGGCAGTTAAATAGTGTAATGTTGACGTCCGATTCAGATTATTCTCAATAACATTAAAATAAACCAATATTTTTCGAACATTTATTCAGATAATAACAGAAAGTATCAGTGAACATTACCAGTCACAAAAAAGGAGGTGTATTTTCGCGTCTTTCCCGGTGGTACAAGCGATTTTCTATTCTCCCGGACGACATCCGACGTCCGGATTTTACACTGTGCCGATTCCTGGAACTATAGAACTTTCTTTTTTGGGCTCAAGCCATGGCGTCCTGATGGAAGGTTCCTGTTTGGTAGCTTCCTTGGGTATAAGACTACTAAGATATTCCCAGAGAATTTAACCACAGGTTATCACAGAATTCTAACTTCTGGAGCGAGTATCTCAAAGGTTTCCCTTTAAGACATCGTAATACAACAGGGGACACGCATGTCTGGTCGTGCCACATAGCTATCTCCACCCCGAACAGAGTTAACGCTTCGGTGTGTAAGGGCTGAGAATAGCTGGGAGCCGTTCCACAGCTAATCTCACTCGTGGCTACTACTGATACTCGAGACGTAAACAAACGGACGCCATTGCTCTAATGACGTCACGAGCGTCTTTATCCTTTGTTTAGTAGCTGCCCTACTGAGACGGATTTTCCCTTGTGTGAACTTTATCGTTTTGCATCTTCGCTATGTCGTTACCTTCAGCCTCGCCTTCTTCTGGAAAGTTGAGTACAAGGTTCCAGTATTGTTTAATTAAGCTCTGGCCGTAAAGTAAATATTATTTTGCGAAATAATTGATGTTTTGTGGCAGAGCTGTGCCTCTACCGGACCCGCCATTTTATGGCGTCGTTGTTGTTTTGCATGTCTTATTTAGTTAGCCACAACAACGCTTCCGGCCTTATATACTAATCGAATACATTAGTTTATTTAGTCTTCATAGCTAGGAACTTTTATTTCGTGTTTAGACGCTTTTTATCGGTCATCGATTGACCTCATACCAGTCGGCTACTATAGCCCCCAGGCCAGGAGCCTATATACAAGTGTTCATGCATGATTTATCAGTGATCCTAGACTAAGTTATGAAGATAGTGGCATTATTATTTTACAATACTTTTGACTAGTGATGCAAATGTTTTCGCCTTCAGGGACCATATAGGGGATAGGCTAGTCAGTGATTCTTACTAGCCTAACCTAACCTTAGGACCCCTATATGCTTCCTTCATCCCCTGCCTTGGCATTCCCTCTAATTAGCCTTGATCCCTTTTCTGAGTAAAGGGATTCATTGTCTAATAGAGTATTATATCGCCTCTCAGTCCTCCCTAAAGGAATGAACCCCCTTTAGGATTGCGTCTGAGAGTGAGGTTAGGCTAGCCTACCTCTATGGCTAGGATAGTCTGCGACTTTCCTGCGATAGCGATACGTCTTCTTCCTTGCCTAGTTCAGGACTTTTAGCCCTGATCTAGGTCGGGTTAGGAAGGTTTCTCTGTTCCATGCTGAAACTGTACTCTTGCACCGTTTTAGCCGATCAGCCTAATCTTAGGTTAGGGAGTGTCCTCCCTTCCCTTTGTGGCCGCTCTGGTACAGAAACCCTTCCTGGGAAGACCCCTCTCTTCTCCCTCCCCACCTATCTCTTGTATAGCCTAGCCTATGCTTAGGTTAGTTTATACTCATCTGTCCCCTGTCCTACAACTCCTCCTTAGGGTGGATGAGTAGGGCTACCCGAGCTTCCTTGTGCAGTCCGCTCTGGTACATATACCTTCATAGTGTCCTATAAGGTTAGTTCCTAGTGTAGCTCTGCATAAGGGAGTCTCTCCCCCCCCCCCATCTTGGGTGTTCCCTAGTCCTCCCTTGGGCTACCTGCTCCCGGTCCCTAGTGACCCCTGCATATGGATGATAGAGCCTGTCTCTATCATGGGTACACCCCCTCAGGGAGGGGGAGGGATGTCTGGAACCCTGAAGGTACTTCCTGCATCCTTCCCCCCCTCCCCCTGTCTCTCTATCTATCTGGGTGCCGGTCTCTTGCCGCCTCTTATGCCGGCAATACCTGCCTCTTGGTGACTTCCCTACCCTTGCCGCCAGCCCCCCGTGTTCCGAGGGACTGCCGGCTGCCGCCGGCTACTACCGGCGGCTCTCCTACTCCTATCTAATCGTCCGCTTGCCGGTCGATCTCCGGAGTGCCGGCATATACTGCCGGCAACCCGATACTACCTGTACCATCCTTACCCCAGTCACCAATCCGGCATCCTCCGGCTGCCGGAGCCGCCGCTCCCTGCCGGCGTGCAGCCGTTGTGCCGGCGGCCGCCATCCTGGTATCTAACTGACTTTTGAAAATTGTCTGTTCTAATGCCAGAATCTATGCTGGAGCGAGCTCCGGCGTGCCGGCGGCTTGCCGGATACCCCGGAGGCGTCAAGAATACTTGCACCCCCTCTCTGTAGCTATCATAAGACTAAGATAGCCCTACCTGGCAAATAGATAAGCTGCTTTGCTTCTAAGATCAGTACCTAGTACTGCTCTATTAGTGATCATGCTGTCTCTTTGCATTCTTCTATTTCCAGCATGCTATGTGCATCTTAGCACGGCTGGTTGCCAGAAGCAGTTACCCTTAATGAGACCTTCTGGCTCTTATCTGGGAACCGAATGAATTCGATCCCAACCTTGTCCTTAGCTTTCCATGGAGTTCCAATATAATGGGAATCCTAGGAAACTATATCCAATGATCTCGGTCATTTGGATTATCCCAGGACCAAGCCTATGGTAACCAACCGGGCGAGATGCATGGAGCGTGTTCTCCTTTACTGTTTCACTCTCTATGCATCACACCTTATATAAGTTAAAATTAATGATTAATATTAACTTAATTTAAGAGCCATTCCTATGACTCCCCCATACTCATTTTCTCTTTCTTCCACAGGAGGAGCAGATGAAGTGCGATTTCGCATACTGTGCCGTGAAACGCTCCCAGTTTTACGGACATACGGCGTGCAGGACTCACGCCCCTTGCTCAGACAAGAGAGGGGATTGGAAGTTCTGGAATCCACTGGATTGTACGGTCTGCCAGGCCTACCTAGTTGAGGCCTTCCATAACCCTCCCTCAGCGGAGGTTAGAGACATTGCTCGTGAGAAACTGCGCAAGTGGGTGCGTGGTTTTCAGAGGAATGCCACTGGACCGTACCTGGCCACCGAAGAACTGAGGTCCCTGCTGTTCCCTAAGGCCTCCCCTGATTCAGTGGTTCCAAAGGAAGCAATCCCCACTGTCCAAATTACGGTGGAACCTGATGTGGTCATGGCTCAGTCCATGCACGAGTGTCGCCTAGATTCCGAAGAGGATGAACAGATCTCTGACGTCTCGGAAGACACGGAGAAGACGCTTATGGCTCAAGGAGCCGAAGAGGACGAAGACAAGGTGGAATACACCGAGTCGGAGATTGGAGCTACTCCCTCGTCCATCCCTCCGCCTACTCCTACACCGACGGATGTGTCCATTCCGTCTACCTCCTCGACCCCGGATCCTTCTTCCTCTACACAAGAACTGATCCGACTGATTAGAGCTGTCATGGACGACAGACTGAAGGAGAACCAGGAGTCCATCAGGTCTATGATTGGATCCAGAGAACCGAAGAAGATCTCGGTTAAGGATCTCCCAGCTTGCTCTCATGCCAACCCGTGGAGGTATGCAGAGCATATGGTTATTGCGACCGGCAGGATCTTTGTTAGTGACAAAATCGGCACGGTCCCGTTGGAAGATGTGGAATTCTTCCCAAGCTTCGAGGCCTACCCGGACTGTTACGTCCGGCTTCGTTCTGAACCTGCCTCGAAGGAGGAGACCGAACCTAAGGAAGAGATAGTGTTCGATCTCGCAAAGGCCCAGGCTATGCTAGCCTCCGCATTTAAGAGCAGGGGCTTTACCTGCTCTAAGCTTCCTGCCTTGAGCAAGAAGCATCCTACTTATGTCGCTCCCGACACTGCGATTCTTCCATTTTTGGAAAAGGCCTTGGCTGCATGCCTTAAGGCGGCGGAAGAAGGGAAACCCTGCCCTGCACTGGAGGAGTGCAGACCCTTCTCCATCGTAACGCCCCCTGACACTAGACAATGGAAAGATGTCCAACATACTTTCGTTGTGGGTAGGCTCGATCCTGACGTTGCCGGACGTCAGTTTAATGAAGACCTCCCTAAGCTCAATGATCACCTCCTTCGCCGGGAACAAGACACGAAGGAGAGGCTTGCAGCGTCTCTTTCTCATCAAGTCCAACTTGAAGTTATGGCCTGTGACACAGCAGTACCCGATCACTACATGGTACTGGCCAAATCCCACTTACTGACGGTAATGAAGGACTTGTACCATTTCATAAAGGCTCGTAGAGCCTGTCGTGAATTCGTGTTTGTCGGTGCCACCGTGAAACACGAACCCCGGAGGCTGATTTCCTCCAACATCTGGGGAAAGCACCTGTTTCCTTCGGACCTTGTCAAGGAAATAACGGACAGAGCCGCCACGGAGAATAGGAACCTTCTCCACAAGTGGGGCATGTCCAGGAAAAGGAAAACCTCTCAGGACGATGGACCTCAGCCTAAGAGGAAACCTCAGAAACCGAAACCCCAGCAACGTCAACAAAGACGTCAGTTTCCGGGACCCGCTACCTCCCAAGTGGTTGCCCAACCACAACAGACCTTTCAATTGGTCCCCCAACCGGTGTTGTCACAGTCACCGGTCTTCACCCCTGCCTTTGAACAGCCATCCACTACCTTTCATGCCAGAGGTAGAGGCTCGTCCAGGGGTGCAAGCAGAGACGCCTCTCGTCGCCCCTCCAGAGGTAGAGGAGGAAAGGGAGCTAGCGGCCGAGGCAACAAGTCCTCGGGACACCAGAAGCAATGAAGTGCTTCCGGTGGGAGGAAGACTCCGCCAATTCCAGGATCGTTGGACCTTCGATCCTTGGGCACACAGCATCATCAAGAACGGTCTAGGCTGGAGTTGGGTGCAACCACCCCCAATCTTCCAGCGGTTCTTCCAACAATCGACCCCCATTCTGGAAGAATATGTTCTAGACCTCTTGAACAAGAAGGTGATAAGGAAGGTAAAGTCCACCAGGTTCCAAGGGAGACTGTTTTGCGTTCCCAAGAAGGACTCAGACAAGCTCAGAGTCATTCTGGACTTATCCCCCCTCAACAAGTTCATAGAGAACAACAAATTCAAGATGCTGACGCTTCAACAAATAAGGACCCTTCTGCCTCAAGGTTCCTACACGGTCTCTATAGACCTGGCGGATGCCTATTGGCACATTCCAATGAACCATCACGCTTCCTCCTACCTAGGATTTCGACTCCAAAGGAAAAGCTACGCCTTCCGGGCCATGCCATTCGGCCTCAATGTGGCCCCTCGGATCTTCACGAAGCTGGCAGACGCCATAGTACAACAGCTCCGCCTAAGAAACGTCCAGGTGATGGCCTACCTCGACGACTGGCTAGTCTGGGCTCCATCGCCCGAAGAGTGTACAAAGTCTTGCGACGAAGTTACCCAGTACCTAGAACACCTGGGATTCAAGATCAACGAGAAGAAATCTCGCCTCTCTCCAGCTCAGAAGTTTCAGTGGCTGGGAATCCACTGGAATCTTCAGTCACACCGCCTTTCCATCCCCCAGAAGAAAAGGAAGGAAATAGCAGGGTCTGTCAAGCGACTACTGAAATCCAAACGCATTTCAAGACGACAGCAGGAACGAGTTCTAGGCTCTCTACAATTCGCCTCAGTGACAAACCCAGTGCTTCGTGCACAGCTAAAGGATGCCGCGGGAGTCTGGAGACGATCGGCATCCATCGCTCGAAGAGACCTCAAGAGACGGCTTCCAAACAGACTTCGACGCCTCCTAAAGCCGTGGTCGGAAGCAATGGCCCTGAAAAGGTCCATTCCTCTCCAACACCCTCCTCCTTCACTCAACATCCACACGGATGCCTCACTGGAGGGCTGGGGAGGTCACTCCCACCTGAAACAAGCTCAAGGGACCTGGTCTCCACTATTCAAGACGTTCCACATAAACATCTTGGAGGCCATGGCGGTCCTTCTTACTCTGAAGAAGCTATCCCCGCCGCCCTCGATCCACATCCGTCTAACCCTAGACAACTCGGTGGTAGTTCGTTGTCTCAATCGCCAAGGCTCAAGATCGCCCCAGATAAATCAGGTGCTTCTCCCAATCTTCCGTCTGGCGGAGAAGAAGAAGTGGCACCTGTCTGCAGTTCACCTACAAGGATTCCGCAACGTGACAGCGGATGCTCTATCTCGGACAAACCCGATAGAGTCGGAATGGTCTCTAGACGCAAGATCATTCTCCTTCATCTCTCATCAAGTCCCAGAACTTCAGATAGATCTCTTTGCAACGAGCGACAACAATCAACTTCCTCTGTACGTAGCCCCGTACGAGGACCCCAAGGCAGAAGCGGTGGACGCCATGTCACTGGACTGGAACAGATGGTCCAAGATATACCTGTTCCCTCCCACCAACCTTCTGTTGAAAGTCCTCTCCAAACTGAGAACCTTCAAAGGGACAGCGGCCCTAGTGGCTCCCAAGTGGCCCCGGAGCAACTGGTACCCCCTGGTCCTGGAGCTGCAGCCCAAGCTGATCCCTCTCCCGGGCCCAGTTCTCTCTCAACAAGTACAGAAGTCGACTGTCTTCGCTTCATCATCGAAAATCAAGGACCTTCATCTCATGATTTTCTCTCCCTTGCCGCAAAGAAGAGGTTTGGGATCTCGAAGAAAAGTCTAGACTTCCTAGAGGAATACAAGACCGTATCCACGAGACGGCAATATGAATCATCCTGGAAGAAATGGGTCTCCTTTGTTAAAGCAAAAAATCCTAAAGAAATCACCATTGATTTCTGCATGTCCTTCTTCATTCACCTTCATGGACAAGGATTAGCAGCCAATACGATTTCGACCTGCAAATCGGCTTTGACTAGACCAATTCTATACGCTTTCCAAATTGATCTGTCCAGCGACATCTTTAACAAACTGCCGAAAGCATGTGCTCGCCTACGCCCAGCACCCCCTCCGAAACCGATCTCCTGGTCACTAGACAAGGTGCTCCATTTCGCCTCCAACTTGGACAACGATTCATGCCCCCTCAAGGATCTGACTCAGAAAGTTATATTTTTATTTGCTCTCGCCTCGGGAGCTCGAGTCAGCGAAATAGTGGCATTATCAAGAGAAGAGGGACACATCCTGTTTGCTGATTCAGGAGAAGTGACCCTCTCCCCTGATCCGACGTTTCTCGCCAAAAATGAATTACCCACCAAAAGATGGGGCCCTTGGAGAATATGCCCCCTGAAGGAGGATGTCTCTCTATGTCCAGTAGAGAGCCTCAAGGTCTATCTTCGCAGAACTTCAAACTTTGGTGGAGGCCAACTCTTCAAAGGAGAAACATCGGGCAGCGACCTGTCACTGAAACAATTAAGAGCGAAAATCACCTACTTCATTCGCAGAGCGGATCCGAACAGTACACCCGCTGGTCATGATCCTAGAAAAGTGGCATCTTCTCTGAACTTCTTTCAGAGCATGGACTTTGAGAGCCTTAAAAACTTTACGGGCTGGAAGTCCTCGCGAGTTTTCTTTAAACATTATGCGAAACAAGTGCACGAAATCAAACATTTTGTGGTAGCCGCAGGTAGTGTTATGAAACCTGCACCTAACTCTGCGTAGAACAGTGAGTTAATTGGGACTCTAACTCTTCGGGTGCCTATGTTGACCCTCGAGTGATTCATAGTGATGTCTAAAAACACTTAGTGCTTTTATAACTGTTCTTATCCCAGGTGAAATGTCATAGTGTTACACAAGTGCCGCATGCCTTGAGCATGATGTGTTATTTAAAGACTTGCGTTCCTCGAGAACGAGTACCTACTAATCCTGAAATTCCCTTTCAGATTCAAGAGCAAGCCTTTATTTCTATGTACATTATTATTACTGTAAATGAACTTTACTTTTGCTGTAAATTATTTAATTTCTGCATTGTGAAATAAAATTTCTATTTTATTACTTATGCGTCTCTTTCAGCTCCTACTTACTATGAAATACATACTGTCATAGTTTTATTTATTCCTCCTTTCTTATGGTCATGAAGAATTTAAGATGTCTATCCTTAAATTATATTCACCTTGTCTCAGTAAGGTTCCTACTCGAATACTTACTTCTGATAATCAGGAGATGAATCCTACACACAGTGCCCAACCACCACTGACCTACTCAGAATGTTCCTATACAAATATCAAACATTCTGCTTCATCTCTAAGCTCTTAAAAAGCTCTTCTGTCAAGATGAATAGTCCTTCAATACCACTTTGACGTCGGCATAGCCCATGGGAACTTCCTACCAATGGGGGGCAGGATACTTCGTTCCTATGGTTCTTATCTAAGATTACTTTGCTATTTTGTCAATGCCTAGGCACTTAACTCTGGGGGAAAATCTACCACGATACATTGATTCTCTGGTACTCTTCCATCAGGACGCCATGGCTTGAGCCCAAAAAACGGATTTTGAGCGAAGCGAAAAATCTATTTTTGGGTGAGATAGCCATGGCGTCCTGATGGACCCTCCCTACTACTTCGTCAGTTTGTTCCCACCCTACACAATTGTATCATGGTGATGGGCAGCAACTGGCGCCAGGATAAAGACGCTCGTGACGTCATTAGAGCAATGGCGTCCGTTTGTTTACGTCTCGAGTATCAGTAGTAGCCACGAGTGAGATTAGCTGTGGAACGGCTCCCAGCTATTCTCAGCCCTTACACACCGAAGCGTTAACTCTGTTCGGGGTGGAGATAGCTATGTGGCACGACCAGACATGCGTGTCCCCTGTTGTATTACGATGTCTTAAAGGGAAACCTTTGAGATACTCGCTCCAGAAGTTAGAATTCTGTGATAACCTGTGGTTAAATTCTCTGGGAATATCTTAGTAGTCTTATACCCAAGGAAGCTACCAAACAGGAACCTTCCATCAGGACGCCATGGCTATCTCACCCAAAAATAGATTTTTCGCTTCGCTCAAAATCCGTTATCTGTCGAAGTGAAATTCACGACATAGAGTTTGAGCCTCCACCCAGCTATGACTATGAAATAAAACTGTACAAAGACTGTATAATAGCAAATGATTGTGTCATAAATATCAACACTTGATTAAAATCTTTCTAAATTTATTCTAAAATTTCATACTCGATCGTATGTTGTGATACGGGACTCGGATATCGTACGAGACACAACAGAATCGGATTTTCAAGCTTTATTTATTTAACATAATGACTCACATAACACTCAATAAAGGTCTCGCATTGCGAATTAAAATTTGAAATACTTACTTTACGAAGTATTGATAAAAAATAAATATGATCGTTACACGAAAGCTTTGTTAATATTGTAGTTTGGCTTACAACCTTCTCAAGAGTCCGAGCCAGATTCCTCGTTGCTCTCCCCACAACAATGTGAATCTGTGATTGTGGGCACACTACTAGAAGCAGTAATTATCTACTACACAGACAGCTTCACATTTTAATTTTAAATACTTTTACTTCTAACGTCAAGGCCCTTCTAATATACCGGACAAATCTTTACATGGTGTTTCTAAATTCCCTAATTATATGCCTTATTTGCCTCTAAATTTTCTTATTTCATTACAGCAAAACATATGCTCAGTTATAGCATCTGCCTACACAACACACAAAGCCTGCGATCCTTATCATTCATATTTCTATAATTTTCTTTTAATTCTATCATATCTAACTTTATTTTCATTTATATTACTGTTTTCTTAGTGTTAAGTTCTCTTATGTAATCTCTTGTCATTACTATTTACAACCCTCAGTTTGGTCATCTCTGCTTTTTTTTCTCCTATTTTTCTATTATGTCACTTTCATTTTTATTTCTTTTTAGAGTTTTTGCTTTTTACAGTTTCTTACTTCTTCAATTTTAATATATTATTGCATATTTCTACGACATTTTTCCCCAACATTCCCCATATTTTGTCTTCCACTACCTCCTTAACTAGTCGTTTGTCATCTGATGTTATGAAAGAGTATCACCTTTTTATGCTCTATTTTATTTTCCTGTCTCTGCTATTAGCCCGCAGTAAGGTTTGGTAGCAACCTGTTCAACTATTCTTTTCATAATTTTGTACTGCATACTCTCTAATTCTTTCGTTTCTTTTTCTTTTATTACACCTCATGTATCAAACTTTTGTTACCTAAAACAAACATTGATAAACGTTACTGAGAAGAATTTCGTGTGGATAATCCGGGGAAGATTATGGAATCAATGCATGTAGTAGGTTGGTCAGGGCACCAGCCACCCATTGAGATACTATCGCTAGAAAGGTATGGGGTCTTTTGACTGACCAGCTACTGGCTGCAAGATTGCAAGAGCCCGTGTCTGGCCAAAAGGGCCAGGCAATCTTCAACAACAAACAACGACTGACCAGACAGTACTACATTGGATCTTTCTCTCTGGTTACGGCTCATTTTCCCCTTGCCTACACACACACACTGAATAGTCTGGCCTATTCTTTACATATTCTCCTCTGTCCTCATACACCTGACAACACTGAGATTACCAAACAATTCTTCTTCACCCAAGGGGTTAACTACTGCAAGGTAATTGTTCAGTGGCTACTTTCCTCTTGGTAAGGGTAGAAGAGACTCTTTAGCTATAGTAAGCAGCCCTTCTAGGAGAAGGACACTCCAAAATCAAACCACTATTCTCTAGTCTTGAGTAGTGCCATAGCCTCTGTACCATGGTCTTCCACTTTCTTGGATTAGAATTCTCTTGCTTGAGGGTACACTCGAGCATACTCTGTTATCTTATTTCTCTTCCTCTTATTTTGTTAAAGTTTTTGTAGTTTATTTAGGGGATATTTATTTTAACGTTACTGTTCATAAAATATTTCATTTTTCCTTGTTTCCTTTCCTCACTGGGCTATTTTCTCTGTTGGAGCCCCTGGCCTTATAAAATTCTGCTTTTCTAACTAGGGTTGTAGCTTGATAATAATAATAATAATAATAATAATAATAATAATAATAATAATAATACTTCAAAGACTGATGTCCCCAGACACATGAGACAATAACATGTGCTGATAAAGTTAAGGGGAAAACACTACCAGTAATTAAATCAACAAAAGCATCAACTAAAATTAATCATAGGAAAATGGAAGTTGCTAATCACTTATGGATATACCAATACTCAATATGAGGTCAACTTCAAATGGAAATGTTGTAAACTTTGCTGATGAATGGATGATATTTAAACAACTAAAATTGAATGAGAACAAAACCGAATTCATGGTGGTGGGCAAGAAAAACAGCGTGAGGAATTTAGGTGATATTCAAATGAACATAAATAATGACATGAGATCTATGTGTATTTCTTGATTGTAACCTCTCTAAATGCCCAAATAAATAATGTAATAAAAACTGCTGGTTATCATCTAAGAAATATTGCGTTTATAAAAAAAAAAGTACCGTGACGAAAATTCTGTTAAGGAACTTGTGATAAACTGTGTTATTACCAGGATAGACTACTGCAACTCTGTCTATTACAATTTGCCAAAAGTGCAACTTAAGAAATTACAAAAATAATAAACAGAGGAGCAAGACTGATAAAAGGTGTCCCACCCAAAGAAAGGATCACCCCTATACTAATCGAATTACACTGGCTGCCGATTAAAGCGAGAATTGAATCTAAAATATGTACAATAACCCACCAAGTTATCAGAACCGGGCGTTCGAAATACTTAAGAGAATTGCTACATATTGCGCAGCCAACAAATCGTGTCGACACGAGAATAGTTACACATGGCTTCAAACTATTGGAACCTAGATTTATGTCTACTTTAGGCTCCAGAGCCTTTAAGTATGCGTCCCCGAGACTATATAATAGGCTCCTACGAAACATTCGAATGATTGAAGACATGAAGGCTTTCATGAGGAAACTAGAGATTTTCTTATTTCATGAATCCTTTGACAGTGACGATTTAACAGTAAATGAACAATACGCGATATGACACGTTAAATACTCTGAACGAACAAACAAGGTAAAACGACAGTGGAGGTCCTGTAGAGAGTGGGGTTCCCCTGCTGTATGGGAAAAGCAGCCATCAACGTAAAGTAAGTAAGTAAGAAAAGATCAGAGAGGAAGCAGCAAACAAGATTCAAACCATGGTTGCCGACACAGAGACGAGGAAAAAAAATGGAAAATAAAACCTAAAATAGTGAGAAAATAGATATAGTTACACCGGCTCTGAAACTAATTAAGTTTAAATAAAACTATTTCGAATCTACTCTTTATTTCAAAAGTGCTATAATACGTGATTCTTGAACAACTAATCAGTCACTCAGAAGAAATAGAAGCTTTGCCAGAAAACCGATCTGCTTATAGAGAATTATACTCCATGGAGACAGCTATCTGTTCTGTTGTAAATGATATTCTAAAAATCATGGCTGAGAAAAGAAATGTAGCATTTTGATATTACTTGATCTTAGCGCTGGTTTTGATACAGTTGCTAACAAACTGCCACTAAATTATCTACGGTCCATCAGTATTGAAGGTAAAGCCTTTGAATACCCAAAAGACTAATTATCATTACCATTACTTGCTAAGCTACAGACATAGTTGGGAAAGCAGGATGCTATAAGCCCAGGGGCTCCAACAGGGAAAATAGCCAAGTAAGGAAAAGAAACAAGGAAAAAATATATTTTAAGGACAGTAACAACATTAAAATAAATATTTCCTATATAAACTATAAAGAACTTTAACAACACAAGAGGAAGAGAAATAAGATAGAACAGTGTGCCCGAGTGTACCCTTAAGCAAAAGAACTCTAACCCAAGATAGTGGAAGACATTGATACAGAGGCTATGGCACTACCCAAGACTAGAGAACGACGGGTTTGATCTTGGAGTGTCCTTCTCCTAGAAGAGCTATCTAAAGAGTCTCTTCTACCCCTAGAAAGGGTAGAGTGGCCACTGAACAATTACAGGGCAGTAACCCCTTAGGTGAAGAAGAATTCAGGTGTATGAGGAGGGAGGAGACTATGTAATGAATAGGCCGGACTATTCGGTGTATGTGTAGGTAAAGGGAAACTGACCCGTAACCAGAGAGAGGGATCCAATTTAGTACTGTCTGGCCAGTCAAAGGGCTCCATAACTCTCTAACGGTAGTATCACAACGGGCAGCTGGTGCCATGGCTAATCTACTAGAAATTACTGCAAATAAATTGGAAATTCTTATTCACCATTTCAAACTTATATTTCATTTATACTTTTGATCTATCGAAAATACTACAGAGGTATGAAGTGAAGTTTAAACTCTTTGCAGATGATACACAATGTTACGTCTCCATACATTGATGATACTGCTTAAACCTTAAACTAAATTCTTACTAATGTTATTAGTAAACAACTAAAAATAATTCAAAACAAGTCTGCTTTTATTATAATTGGAGGGAGAAAGGAACTTTAAAAACTTAGGAGACACCAAATAAATATAAATAGCATCTTGGTCCTGATATATAGTAAAGTTTGTAATCTAGGACTATCTTGACTAAAATTTGTCTCTCAATGCTTAAATATCACCTTAGGAACATTGCTTTTTTATATAAAGATATACCCGGATGAACGTTCCACAAAGAAACTTGTGATAACCAGGATTGACTAATGTAACTCCATTTACCACAAGTGCAACTTAAGAAATTACAAATCATGATAAACAGAAGAACCAAGATGTAGCCTGTATGTCTATTGTAAGTTCCAGAGCTTTTATGTATGCAACCCCAGTACTATAAAACAAGATCCCACTAAACATCCTTAGAAATACTGGAGCTATTAGGGCTTTCAAGAGGAAAATTAAAACTTTCTTGTTCTCCTCGTGTTTCGATAAATGTGGATATGCTGTTTAATACGCGAAAACACACAAGTGCGTTTGGTAGCCTGTGTAATAGGACCAGGGAAGCAGCCCCTTAAAGTAAAGTAAGTAAAATAGTCTAATTTTATCATGTTGTATACAGTAATAAGGCAATACATATGAAAGAAAAGTTTAAAAAGTCCAAACTGGCCACGATAGGTTAAAGCCGAAACCGATGATAGTAAGATATTATCTCAACAGATTTCAAGTAGAATGGAATAAGATTAAGCTTAATTACAATAATACGCATAAGCTTAGAAGCTTTGCACGCAATATAGTGCCCGCAAACATATTTTGCGGAATAAGCAGAACCGGGAACGATTAAGCTTTAGGTGTTTACGATCTATTTGCGAACTCGCTTGGACAAAAAAGAGGCGTTTCTTATAAAACACTTTTTTGAGAATAATATTTTTATCACAAGGCTGAACTACTTTTATGATCTTTAAGAGTTACTATAAACTAAAAATGAGTTTTTTTTTAGGATTTTTTATCTTTTTATAGCAAAAAAGCATGAAATAAATAGAATAAATAAAAATATGGTGAAACTAAACGACTCCAAGCTTTGTTGATCCTTCGCCTCAGGCTTGACAGATGTCAACAAAGCCAAGAATCCTCCTCGACTGAACATTGTATCGTAATTATTGTAAGTATTCGACGTTAATTTTTTCATTTGTTACGATACAATTATGGAATTTTGATGGGAGTTTGTATTAGTGATAAATTCAATTGAGTTCTGTCCGTGGCTCTCAGCCCGCAAAGCTCCCCCATTGGGCCTTAAAGTACTCCGTCTCCTCAACGAACACTTATATTACTAGAGATCATAAGTACGCCTGTCTTACTTAAATCTAAAGTATGTAGCCGAAACCTTGGTATGCTGTATAGGTTCAACCTATTCCTGAGTAGGGGTGTATGTATGATAGCGGCCACCTGCATGTATAATTGTCTAACTTGGAATAAGGGGGTAATGTCCCCCGTTACGTAAGTAGGTAAGGACACGGCTTGTAGGCTAGGTTAGGTTAGGAGGGAAAGTTTAGGTTAGTTGATGTCCATCTTTAATGAACGTGTGAGGAACTGGCCGCTGATATACAAAGGCTCCCCTAAATATACTCAGAGCTCGTAACCCCAATTGCTGTGTCCTCATTTACCTTGTTGTGCAATTCCTTCCCACTTGACCTTACACGAGATGTTATATTTCAATACCAAGGGAAGATATAGTAAATTTTTTTTTTTTTTTTTTTTTACAATAATAGAGCATTTCTGGGGTAAGTTACATAGATGGAAGTTGAATTGTAAGGATGAGATTGTGTATATAAAGATGCCTAAACAGTCCTATTAATGCAAGGTGAAACCATATACATTATGTGTATACCCAAGCTCAGATAACATTATCAAATGACAAGGTGATGCAGGTAAGTTTGGGCCATATCAGGTCAGCAGGTGTTTTTATTATAGAGCAAATTATTATGACCGAGCCAGCCTGTGTCCGCCAATCTACAAATCTATCAGGTTCTCTAATCACAAATAGTATTGATCAAAGTATTGAGATGCCTCAATGGGATATTAGGTTTGGGTGCATTTGGCTTTACTTTTGAGATTATATGTACACCCAACTTGTGTAGATCTAAGGTATCGCAGAAACCTTGGTTTGCAGTATTGGTTCAACCTATTCCTAAATGTTTCCAGAACCAGTAACCCAAATTGCTGTGTCCTAACTTACCTAGGCCCATTACCCTCCTTCTCTTTAACTTTGCATGCTAATGCTAGGTTCCATTATTTAGAGAATATTAAGTAAAAGATTTTTTTTTTTTTTTTTACAGAACAACAAAACATATGTGGGAAAAAGTTGTATGGATGAAATTGGACTCGTAAGTACAAGATTGTGTAAGTGAAAATGTCTAAACAGTCATTTGTTCCGTAACCGAAATACAAACCACGTTATTTACATTAGGTTTACCTTTTAGTGTAGCTGAAATGGCAAGCCATTAGAATTTAACGAGGGTGTAATATCCCCGCGCTAGTTAGCGGGGGGGGGGGGGGTGGTAGGGGAGTGGTAGCTAGCTACCCCCCCCCCCCCCCTCACACACAGGTGAATGCTCCACTTTCACTTTTGGCTCGGACAGGGGCAGACGTCTCTGTCTTTGTCCTCGCTTGGCAGCCATTGTTGTTTTGTCTTTACTTAATCACTTACTTTTCTTTTACTCAATATATATGTAAAAATTTTCTCATGTTTATGTATATATTTGAGTATAGAAACCAGTAAGTTTCCTTTTCAGAGTTTGTGCTTGTGTGTGTAGTGTATGATATCTCCCTGGAGCCCTCGGCAGTTTAGGCCACCACGGTGTAATTTTATGGGTCGCGATCGAGTTTGACTTCGGTCTTTCTCTCTCTCTCTCTCTTGAGGTCGTTCACCCTTTTACTACGTTACTACGCATTTTGTAGCTTCCTTCCCGTGTGGGGGGGTTGCTACGCCGTACGTTTTGTCTCAATTAGTTTATGAATCTAATTGTATTCGTTGATTTTTCAGCTTTGTAGAACGATTCCTTTCGGGGTTTTCGTTCTTTCTTTAGTGTTCATTAATTTTTAAATTACATAATTACATAGTTACATAATTATAATTGTTATACAGTGAACCCTCGCTACTTCGCGGTTCGACCATCGCGGATTCACCACTTCGCGGATTTTTTCCATAACCCATATATATACAGTAATATATATATATATGTATGCATGTATTTATGTATATATGTATATATGTAGGTATGTATATGTGTATACATATAAATATATATATATATATATATATATATATATATATATATATATATATATATATATATATATATATATATATATATATATATATATATATATATATATATATATATATACACATACACACACACACACACACATATATATATATATATATATATATATATATATATATATATATATATATATATATATATATATATACATATATATATATATATATATATATATATATATATATATATATATACAGTATATATATATATATATATATATATATATATCTAAAGTAGGAAGATGTGATGTAGTTCTAAGGGAAAAGTATGGGAAATATGTCTGGGTAATAAGCAAAGCTCTACCTCCAGTTTGTTTCTACATTATGATCAGAGATAAATGTAAACAAAACATTGGTTGCCATTTTTTATCGTGCTTTTTAGCATGTTTAGGAAATGCATGATATAAAATCACCTTTAATATTTGTGCCTGTTTTAGTTTAGGGTACTGTAGTACATGCATTAAGTGTTCTGTACATTAAAGGGTAGTTTGTTAACAGAACTACGTACAAGGGAAGGTTTTAAAAGTCTGAATATACATGTTGAATAAATAGGTAAATATGGTGTCACTACTTCGCGGATTTTCACCTATCGCGGCCGCGACTGGAACCTATCTACCGCGATAAACGAGGGTTCACTGTAATTCTGTGTTGGTTACAGCTCTCCTTCCGTGAGTGTAAGTGGTTGTGAGGGCACGTGCCTGTTGTGTAATTCTTGTGTTCCTTTCCCTTGGGATTCCTCTTCGGACCCTTCCAGGGGGAATGAATGTGTACTAATGATTTTTGTTTTATTTTTTTACAGTTACCGATCTAGTTCGTTTCTGTAGTATGGCAACGGTGTGAGCTGTCTTGTTGAGGCCTGGGGATTCGGCTGTTGCTGCCTCCCCTATGGATTTTCGTCAGGGGCCTGTCTCCTTCTTCTGGAAGTACTCCCGTGACGATTGACAGCTCTCCAGTTCATTTTAGAACTCTCAGGAGGCTCGCCTCCTTGGGTGGGTAACTTTCCTTCCGAGGGAAGTTTTTCCTGTCCAGGCTTGAGTTTTTCCCCTTTTGGGGGGTTCTTCTCTTGCCTTTTTTTCGTGCGACTATGCTCTTGGTGCTGAGCGGCCGCACCTGCAGTTTTGCTCAAAGGGCTGGGCAACTGCAGGAGCCCCTCTTCGGAGGATTGCTCCTTTTAGGTCACTGGCTGACCAGTCTCTTCTACGAAGTATTTCTCTTTCGTTCGCGAGAGAGTACACTCATAGAGACTCCTCTTCGGAGGATTCTTCTGCTGTTGTTGCTGTTGGCCTCCTTCGCCGTAAGGCTCACCGTCCGCCTCGTCGTAAGGGCCTCCCATCTCCCTATAAGGGTGCTAAGAGGCGCCTTTTTGAATCTCCGTATGCAGCCTACAACTCCTTCTTCTTGATCTTCCGCCCCTGGTGCAGATGGACAGCAGTCTGACCACGTCTTCCGACGGGCAACGGTCTTCCCGACGGACAACGGTCTTCCCGACGGACAACGGTCTTCCCGACGGACAACAGTCTTCCGATGGACATCAGTCTCCCGGCGGACAGACAACGGTCTTCCGACGGACATCAGTCTCCCGACGGACAACGATCCCTTCGAGGCAAAGGGTTGTCTCCCACGGGGGTTCTTCCCTTGCGTGTCAGGGTTCCCCTGCACGCCCTTCTGCTGTGTTCTCTCCTGCTCAGTGTTAGCGCACAGGCGCTCTCCTGCTCCTGCTCCGGCTCAGTGTTAGCGCACAGGCGCTCTCCTGCTCCTGCTCCGGCTCAGTGTTAGCGCACAGGCGCTCTCCTGCTCATCAGCGCTTTCCTGATCGCTAGCGCTCTCCTGTTCGCCAGCGCTCTCCTGTTCGCCAGCGCTTTCCTGTTCGTCAGCGCTCTCCTGTTCGTCAGCGCTCTCATGTTCGTCAGCTCTCTCCTGTTCGTCAGCGCTCTCATGATGATCATCTCTGCTGTTCCTGTTGGTTCCTGTTACGCGCCCTGTGCGCCCACGTTCGCCCTCGCGATCTAGAACTTCGGTTCAGGTCTTGGTCAAGGACTCTTCTTCTATGCACAGGCTTCCACGCGTTGCCTTCTGCTCACCGGCGACCATAGACGCGTCAACGTTCACCTGCTTGTCAGCGATCTCCTACGCGTCAACGATCGCCATCGATCTGCCACGCGTGTCAGTTCCCCTGAACACCATCAGTAGCGATCTAGCGCTCGCCTGCTGTGGACCACGATCTCCGGTAGCTGAGTCTTGCCGTAGATCTTCCTCCTGCTCGCCAGCGCTCACCTTTACTTCTGTCCTTCTGTGCGCCAGCTTTCTTCAATCGCCAGCGCACATCTGCGCCCCCTTTTTTGCCATGCACCAATGGGCACCAACGGTTTTCTGACCGTCTAGGATCGCCTGATTAACAGCTTGCTTCAGCGCTCACCTTCCTGATGCACCTGCGCTCCTTCTGTTAGCGCGATGCGCGCTAACCATCACTAGTCTCTCTCGTGTTGGTAATTGCCTTTGCGCCCGCGCGATTCTTCACTTGCGCACTAGCGTTTTGTTAACGCACCACCGCTCGCCAACGAGCCGTCGCTTGCCGACGCGCCATCGCTTGCCAACGCGCCTTCACTCTCCTACGGGCTATCACTCGCCAGAACGCGCCATTACTCGTCAACGCGCCATCGCCCGCCTACGCGTCATCGGTCTCCCGACCGCCTGCGCTCACCCACGCGCCCACGTGCCTGCGCGTCCACACGCCCACGTGCCCGCAAAAACCGCACGCCCACGTGCCTGCACGCCTACGCTCATGCGCGACCGCGCACATGCTCTCCAATGTTCGCCCGTGCGTGAACCGACGGCGTTCCGTCGCGCGGACCGACGGCGTTCCGGCGCTCGGACCGACGGCGTTCCGGCGCGCGGACCGACGGCGTTCCGGCGCTCGGACCGACGGCGGACCGACGGTGTTCCGGCGCGCGGACCGACGGGGTTCCGGCGCGCGGACCGACGGGGTTCCGGCGCGCGGACCGACGGGGTTCCGGCGCGCGGACCGACGGGGTTCCGGCGCGCGGACCGACGGGGTTCCGGCGCGCGGACTGACGGCGGACCGACGGCGGTCCGGCGCGCGGACCGACGGCGGTCCGGCGCGCGGACCGACGGCGGTCCGGCGCGCGGACCGACGGCGTTCCGGCTTCCGGCGCGCGGACCGACGGCATTCCGGCGCGCGGACCGACGGCGTTCCGGCGCGCGGACCGACGGCGTTCCGGCGCGCGGACCGACGGCGTTCCGGCGCGCGGACCGACGGCGTTCCGGCGCGCCGACCGACGGCGTTCCGGCTTCCGGCGCGCGGACCGACGGCGTTCCGGCTTCCGGCGCGCGGACCGACGGCGTTCCGGCTTCCGGCGCGCGGACCGACGGCGTTCCGGCTTCCGGCGCGCGGACCGACGGCGTTCCGGCGCGCGGACCGACGGCGTTCCGGCGCGCGGACCGACGGCGTTCCGGCGCGCGGACCGACGGTGTTCCGGCGCGCGAACGTCGGCTTAATTCTTGCTGTATCCATTGCTCGCCTATGGGTTATCGCTCGCCGACCACCAGCTATCTCCCTTCCTATCACGCTCGCCCTCCTTCTGCGCTCCTTCGCTACAGGAAGGTCATGGGTACTTTCCTCCTCTCGGGCTCAAGCACCTTTGCGTTTCGTCGTCAAGTAAGGGTGTCTCATCCGTGGATGTCGACAACCTCAGACACCCTTCCATCCTTGAGAAGAGTTTGTTTGTGCCCAAGGACTGAGACAGACAGCGGTTGTGCGGAGGAAGTCGACTTCCGTTTTCACTCCTCCAAGGCGCTTTCTTCCAGACCCTGCAGGGCTCCAGCGCCTCTTTCTTTCAGCCACGTCAGCCTAAGTTATCGGACCGGCTACGACAACTGAGACAAGGTGTCCAATAGCAGTTCCCTCCTGTCAGGAACAGGTGGCACGGGAGGCTCTCCCGGGGGGGCATAGTCCTAGAGGGAGCGGCAGAGTTCACGAACTCTAGGGTTGGCACCCCCCCCCTTGCCGGTTTCACGCTGGGAGGATGCCTAAGGTTACTCATCCGGATGACAGCTTCCCAATGCTCATTCCTGCACGATCTCTGTGATCAGCCAAGGATATCGCGCCTGACGTCTCTGTCAGCGAATTCAGTGTCTCTGAACCTCTATGCCATAGGGTCGGCAAGAGTTTGCCCGTTTGGGCAGAATGATCCATGCCTTAGGAGAAGGTCCTCCATAGGATCGTCGACGGCTTCACCCCCCCCCCCCCCCGGCTTCTTCATTCGATCCTTTCTTGTAAGGAAGTATCTGAGACGGGAGTTCCGTAGTCGACCTCTCAGCTCTGATCAAGTTTGTCGAACAAACTTCGTCCAGCGTGGAACAGCAGAATCAATCAGACTGGTAACGAGGCGACAGGACTCCTTAGGCCCTGGATCGGAGGGACGGGTACTTTCAGTTTCCATTCCATCCATCTTCCAGGAAGCTCGTGGAATTCAGCCTAGACTACAGGTATTCCTGCTTAAAATGCAGTGTGGCGATCCCGCCATGGCATCGCAGGTTTTTTCCCCAGAGAACTCTCCCTGCTTTCCTCATGGCCACTCAGGTGCAGGCTTCCGCCTCCTTCGCCTTTTGGAGGTCTGGTCAACTCCGGTAGGCTCGGGTTCGACCTTCTTCAGCGCCGGGACAAGCTTCCGGATGCTTACCATGAGTGGGGGTTCATGGTATTTTGCTAGGAGCCTTCTCTTCTTCTGCCTCAACATCTGGAGTATCTAGCCATGATATTGAGTCAACGGCCTTACCACGTTGGAAACCCCGCTTCTCGTCCGTCCAGCGAGGTTAAGCAACGTCGGGTCTGGTCGGTACTTGGATGGGTGACCGCCTGGGGACGCCAGATTCTGTTGCCGCCTCCTCCGAGCCTTCCCTTCAGTTGACTGTGGCAAGGCTGAGGAGAACGTTTCCTAGTTCTCTTTTCCTCATTGACCCGTCTAAAGTTCCGAACGGTCGCCTCAGGATAAGTTCCCTGTGGGGCAGCCCAAGTTCCGGTGGTTTCAAAGCAACGATTAACCGGACTTCCTGGCCCCTATGGGACCAGCGGAACGATTAGACCTGCGATGGGTGTTGACCTATGGAACCTCTTGATGGGAGTGGATATTTTCGTCCTTTCCCCACATTCTTGATGCTGTTCTCGGACTCGTCAAAGAAAAGGGGGGGGGGGGGTGCATGTTCCGGTCCAGGCCTATGGTCAGGACCTGAAGGATACCTCTCCATCATTCAGGCAGGCTTAGGGGCCGTAGTCTGGCCCCTCTACAGATCCTACAGCTCCTGCCGAGTCGCTCCGTGCGCGTCGACTTTATGGTACTGGCGTGTTCTAACCAGCAGGGGACACACTTTCACACCTTCGCATCTTGCAGTAGAGATACTGAGATGATTTGAGATCCTCTCAATACCACCATCGGCTCTCTCATTCCAGGCAGAGGAATGTTCTCTCCGACTATCCGAGCTTACCCTCGTAGAGAGAGTGTACCTGGGGGTCTTTGACCTTGAGTAACCAGCAAGTCCTGGCCTGGGGGACCTGATCGCGACAGCTTGGAACCTCAAGCTTCCGCTGTTCTTCCCCCCAGTCTCAGACCCCGAGACTCTGGCAAGATGCATTCCGGTGATGGTGGGACAACATCGATGCCTGCTTCTTCCCTCCTTTGTTGTCTGTTGAGAATGGGTCTCAACAAGACCAGGTTGTCTGTCAACCTTTCAATGGCCCTGAGAGCTCCACTGGGACTATACGCAGAATGGTTTCCAGACCCTCTGCTTCCCCTGACGGAACTCCCGGGAGAGCTTCTCCCACGGCACAGGCTACTCGAACAACCACACTGCAACATCTTTCACGAGCCGGGGCGTCGCTTCGGCTTCATGCCTGGAGACACTACGCCTCCTCCTCAAGAAGAGACAACCCGCTACTGTCGCGAGACGGAGATCGCGCCATCTGCGATAGTCATCCGCAGGAGTCTTCCAGGCGAAGTGGAGAGTCTTCGGTGGTTGGTGTCGTGGGAGATGTACCTCTTCCCTTGAGGCCTCTTCTCCAGCAATAACGAACTTATTGCCTTTCGGCGGGGGGAAACTCCTTTCCGCTCTCGGCAATGAAGCCGGTCGCTCAGCCTTTCCCTGACCTTCAGGCTTAAAGGAATAGCTTTTTCCTTCCTGCTGGACCTTTCCTCGCTCATGCAAAGCTGCGAACGTCCCTGCCCTAGTCGGAGTGAGACCTCCAACATGGAGCATGGCTCGGACTTTTTAGTCCCTTAAGAGATCTTCTCAAGACCCTTTACGTCAGGCCTCTGATCGTATTCCGTCTTGGGTCTCCTGCTCACTCTGGCCGCGGCCAGTGTGTAAGCAATCTTCTTAGTCTCATACGACTCCGCCCTTTCTAAGGAATGGGGGAAGGTAACATTCAGGTTCGCTCCTGAGTTGTTGGCTAGACTCAGAATCTTGGGGTCCCGGCCTTCGGTCCAATTCCTTCAAGATTTCGAGTCACCATTCTATATCTGATGT
>NC_090767.1:45266435-45271435 GCF_036898095.1 Palaemon carinicauda
GAATGATGGCCGGCAACGCAGTGCAAACCGGGTGGCTACGGTCCGGCAACCACTGCTGGCCGGTTCAGGCATGGGATCTGGAGTTCTCCCCAATAAGGGTGATCTGATGTTGTGTACTTGAGATCTACCTTTCGAAAAACGGGGGGGGGGGTGCTGACCGGCAATAGCCGGCTGGCACACCACCCTCAGGTACTGTATCAGTCCTCTCTTGGTGGTATATTCAACCAAGGGAGTTCATGATGTAGTAGGTTACAACACTGTCTTTTCTATCTTACTTGTGTTACTGGTACAATCACTTGGTGTCGCCTTACAAGGATAAAAGATAATTCTTTTATCCCTGGCCGGAATGGTAATATTTTACCTTAGGTGTGAGCTACACCTAATTTCCTTTGGAAATACGTTCTCTGGTTATTCTAGTAAAGACTAACTATGTGACTTGGTTGGTGGGCTTCCACAGGTGTTTGTGTGGGTTTCACAAGTAGGTGTCTTTCTCTTATTCTTGTTGAATACTCATTTGTTACATGTGAATTGAAATTCACTTGATATTCATGGAAATTTTTCTTCTTTTACAGGAGGAGCATCCGAAGTGTGATAGTGTCTTCTGCAATGTCCGCAGTAAGAACTTTTGCGGACATGCCTCGTGTAGGAGGCACGCGGCTTGTGCAGCCTCCAATGATGACCATCGTTACTGGGATCCGCAGGTATGTGCTGTATGTACTAACCTGCTATCAGAGGCTTTTGAATCCCCTAGGTCGGCGGAGTCAAGAGATGCAGCGAGGGAGAGGCTTCGCTTATGGGTAAGGGGTTTCCAGAAAAACACCACTGGACCTTATCTTCCTAACGAGAAGATGAGGGCATACCTTTTTCCCAAGGCTTCCCCTGATGCTGTTGTTCCCCAGCCTCGGCCGGAGATCCCTCTGATCCAGATTCCAGTGGAGGAGGATGTCGCTGACGCCATGCAGGACATCCAGTTGGACGACAAGATGTCCGACTTGTCCGATCGTGCGGAGCAGGATCTCCTCGCAGAGGGCGAGGAGGAGGATCGAGATCCTATTGCCGTGGAGGAAGAGGTTCCTGTATCATCAGACGTGCCGGTTCAGGTCTCTGAACCTATCCCCTCTACCTCGTCCGCTCTTCCAGCAGAGCTTGGACAGGCTCTCTCTTCCATCGTTGGTATGATCCAACAGATGCAGAGGGAGAATAATCAGAAGGCCGCTACTTTGGAGCTCCAGATGCAGAAGATCACAGCATCACGTGGACCTCCAAAGAAGCTCAACGTCAAGGACCTTCCTCTGTGCTCGGATGCCAACCCGTGGAGATATGCCGAGCACATGCCGATGACGATCGGGAAGATCGTCATGTCGGAGAAACTGGGCTCAGTTCCCCTTGAGGAGGTGGAATTCTGGCCCAGTAGAGGGGCCTACCCGGACTGCTATGTCCGTTTGAAGAAGGAGCCGGCTTCGAAGGAGGAGACGGAACCAAAGGAGGTGATTATCCTGGATCACTCCAAGGCTCAAGCCACTTTAACAGCTGCTTTAAAAGAGAGGGGGTTCTCAAACTCAAAAGTTGCCGCTTTGAGTAAGAAGCACCCCTCCTTTGTATCCTCCCCGGCTAGGGCCTTCCCCTTTATGCAAAAGGGGTTTGCGGCCGTCATGAAGGCGGTTGAAGCTGGCAAGCCGTGTCCGTCTTTGGAGGAATGTAAACCTCTATCGTTGGCATTGCCAATGGACAATAAGGACTGGAAGGAGGTGCACCTTACTTTCTCGGTTGGGAAGTTGGACGCTGACATTGCAGGTCAGCAGTTCGGCGAAAACCTTCTCAAGTTGTCTGAATTCCTTCTACGGAGGGAATTGGACACAAAGGAGCGCCTGGCAGCCTCGATGTCTCTCCAGACCAACATGGAGACGATGGCTAGCGACCCCAAGATGCCAGAGATGTTCATGGTTATGGCCAAAATCCATCTGGCCACAGTAACCAAGGACCTCTATTGCTTTGTTAAAGCAAGGAGGGCCTGTAGGGAGTTTGTGTTCGCCTCGGCCACAGTGAGGCATGAACCCAAGAGGCTAATTTCATCCAGCATCTGGGGTAAAGATCTCTTTCCCAAGGACGTGGTCAAAGAGATCGTGGACAAGGCTGCCACTGAGAACCGCAATCTTCTCTTGAAGTGGGGCCTGTCCCTTAAGAGGAAGTCTTCTCCGGATGAGGGCCCTCAGCCGAAAGGAAAGGCGAAGAAGTCAAGGTTTTCCTCCCGTCCAGCCAAGTCCTTCAAACCGCAAAGACAACAGCAGCAGCAGCCAGCTTTGCCTCCGGTTCCACAACTGGTAGCCCAGACCCCGACCACCTTCCAATGGGTTCCCCAAGCCATGTCATCAGCTTCCCCGGCATTCAATCCCGTGTTCGAGGGACAGTCAACCACGTTTCGTGCAAGACCCAGAGGAGCAGCTAGAGGGTCATCAAGACGCCCCTCTAGGGGACGAGGATTCAGAGGTGGTCGCGGCCAGGGAGGCAAGACTGCAGGGCAGTCAAAGTGAAGTGTCGCCGGTAGGTGGGAGACTTCAGTATTTCCGGGATCGCTGGACCTTCGATCCCTGGGCCCACAGCCTTCTCAAAAATGGACTGGGTTGGAGTTGGTACAGTACTCCGCCCCAGTGCCCTCAATTTTTCCAACACTCCACCCCCGTTTTGGAGGAGTACATCCAAGATCTGTTGGAGAAAAAGGTGATCAGGAGGGTAAAGTCCATCAGGTTCCAAGGGAGGCTGTTTTGTGTTCCCAAGAAAGACTCGGGGAAACTCAGAGTCATTCTGGACTTGTCACCACTCAACAAGTTCATAGTGAACCACAAGTTCAAGATGTTAACGTTACAACACATAAGGGCCTTACTGCCCAAGAGGGCATATACCGTCTCCATCGATTTGTCAGACGCATATTGGCACGTTCCAATAAGTCGTCGTCTCTCCCCCTACCTAGGATTCAAGCTACAACAAAAACTTTACGCTTTCAGGGCGATGCCCTTCGGACTAAACATAGCCCCAAGGATCTTTACGAAGCTTGCGAGCGCAGCTCTCAAACAGTTACGCCTAAAAGGGTTTCAGGTAGTAGCCTACCTGGACGATTGGTTGGTGTGGGCAGCATCCAGAGCAGAATGCTTGCAAGCTTCCCTACAAGTGATTCAGTTCCTGAAATATCTAGGCTTCATGATCAACAGAAAGAAGTCTCGTCTTTCTCCAGCTCAGAGGTTCCAGTGGTTGGGAATTCACTGGGATCTAGTGTCACACTGTCTTTCCATCCCGATGTCAAAGAGGAAGGAAATAGCGGGGTCTGTCAGGAGACTTCTAGGTTCCGAGAGGATATCAAGACGCGAACAAGAGAGGGTTTTGGGCTCTCTTCAGTTTGCATCAGTAACAGACCCAGTGCTAAGAGCACAGTTAAAAGATGCAGCGGGAGTATGGAGAACCTTTGCATCGAAAGAGCGAAGGGACTTGAAGAGACCGGTCCCACTTCGACTACGTTCTCTTCTCAGACCGTGGTCTCAAGCCAGTCGTCTAAAGAGGTCTCTACCTCTTCAGCCACCCCCCCCGTCAGTGACAATCCACACAGACGCCTCAAAGGTAGGGTGGGGGGGTCACTCCCATCGGAAAAAAGTGCAAGGGATCTGGTCCAAGCTATTTGGGACCTTTCACATAAACTTTCTAGAAGCTATGGCAGTACTTCTTACCCTGAAGAAAGTATCCCCACGTCACTCGATCCACGTAAGGTTGGTACTGGACAGCGAGGTGGTTGTGAAATGTCTGAATCGGCGGGGATCGAGATCCCCACCTCTCAACCAGGTAATGTTAGCCATATTCCGACTGGCGGAGAAGAAGTGGCACCTGTCAGCAGTTCACCTTCAAGGAGTCCGGAATGTGACCGCGGACGCTCTATCCAGGGTTACACCGATAGAGTCAGAATGGTCCCTAGACGCAGGATCATTCTCTTTCATCTTGAGACAAGTCCCAGAACTGCAGATAGACCTCTTCGCGACGAAGGACAACAAGAAGCTGCCGAAATATGTGTCCCCATACGTGGACCCCTCGGCAGAAGCAATAGATGCGATTTCCCTCGATTGGAACAGATGGTCCAGGATCTACCTGTTTCCCTCTCACAATCTGATGTTGAGGGTCCTCAACAAACTGAGATCCTTCAAGGGAGTAGCAGCAATAGTGGCCCACAAGTGGCCGAACAGTGTATGGTTCCCTCTAGCTCTGGAACTACGACTGAGGTTTCTACCACTCCCGGACCCAATTCTGTCCCAGCAAGTCCAGAAGTCGACTGTCTTCGCTTCATTACAGAAAACCCGAACCCTGCAGCTCATGCTTTTCTCTCCCTAGCGGTGAAGAAACGGTTCGGAATCTCGAAAGATAGCCTCGACTTCCTGGAAGAATACAAGTGTAAGTCTACTAGGAGGCAGTACGAATCTGCGTGGAAGAAATGGGTAGCCTTTGTCAAAGATAAGAACCCGCACGAGATCTCTACGGAGTTCTGCCTATCCTTCTTCATTCACCTCCACGGACAGGGGCTGGCGGCGAACACAATTTCTACATGTAAGTCAGCTCTAACAAGACCCATTCTATATGCCTTCCAGGTAGACCTCGCTAACGAGATGTTTAATAAGATCCCAAAGGCCTGTGCTAGGCTTAGACCATCAGCTCCTCCAAAGCCTATTTCGTGGTCGTTAGACAAAGTCCTTCATTTTGCCTCATTACTAGATAATGAGGAATGTGCGTTGAAGGACCTGACTCAAAAAGTGATCTTCCTTTTTGCCCTTGCTTCTGGGGCCAGAGTTAGTGAGATTGTGGCCCTCTCGAGAGAGGAGGGCCGAGTTCAGTTCCTGGATGGGGGAGAACTGAACCTGTTTCCGGACCCTACGTTTCTCGCTAAGAACGAGTTGCCCA
Source organism: Palaemon carinicauda (assembly GCF_036898095.1). Lineage (NCBI taxonomy): Eukaryota > Metazoa > Arthropoda > Malacostraca > Decapoda > Palaemonidae > Palaemon > Palaemon carinicauda. Next base: position 45,271,368 of record NC_090767.1, read on the forward strand.
CCAACAGGTGGGGTCCCTGGAGAATCTGCCCTCTGAAAGAAGATGCATCTCTATGTCCCGTAGAATGC